>NC_052311.1:7844334-7954334 GCF_016432855.1 Salvelinus namaycush | reverse complement strand
CTCAAGGATGATCAATGGAAACAGGATGCACCTGAGCTCAATTTCAAGTCTCAGAGCAAAGGGTTATTTTTAACATTTTCTACATTGTAGAATAATAGTGAACATATCAAAACTATGAAATAACACATATGGAATCATGTAGTAACCAAAAAAGTGTTAAACGAATCAAAATCTATTTTATATTTGAGATTCTTCAAAGTAGCCACCCTTTGCCTTGATGGCAGCTTTGCACACTCTTGGTATTCTCTCAACCAGCTTCACCTTGAATGCTTTTCCAATCGTCTTGAAGGAGTTCCCACATATGCTAATCACTTGTTGGCTGTTTTTCCTTCACTCTGCAGTCCAACTCATCTCAAACCATCTCAATTGGGTTGAGGTTGGGTGATTTTGGAGGCCAGATCATCTAATGCAGCACTCCATCACTCTCCTTCTTGGTCAAATAGCCCTTACACAGCCTGGAGGTGTGTTGGGTAATTGTCCTGTTGAAAAACAAATGATAGTCCCACTAAGCGCAAACCAGATGGGATGATGTATCGCTGCAGAATACTGTGGTAGCCATGCTGGTTAAGTGTGCCTTGAATTCTAAATAAATCACTGACAGTGTCACCAGCAAAGCACCCCCACACCATCACACCTCCTCCTCCATGCTTCACGGTGGGAACCACACATTTGAAGATCATCCATTCATCTACTCTGCGTCTAACAAAGACACGGCGGTTGGAACCAAAAATCTAAATTTTTGACTCATCAGACCAAAGGACAGATTTCCACCAGTCTAATGTCCATTGTTCGTGTTTCTTGGCCCAAGCAAGTATATTTTTCTTATTGGTGTCCTTTAGCAGTGGTTTCTTTGCAGAAATTCGACCATGAAGGCGTGATTCACGCAGTTTCCTCAGAACAGTTGATGTTAAGATGTGTCTAACAGTTTAACTCTGTGAAGCGTTTATTTGGGCTGCAATTTCGAGGCTGGCAACGCTAATGAACATATCCTCTGCAGCAGAGGTAACTCTGGGTCTTCCTGTTCTGTGGCGGTCCTCGTGACAGACATTCATCATAGCGCTTGAAGCAACTTTCAAAGTTCTTGACGTTTTCTGTATTGATTGACCTTCAAGTCTTAAAGTAAAGATGGACTGTTGCTTCTCTTTGCTTATATGAGCTGTTCTTGCCATAATATGGACTTGGTCTTTTACCAAATATGGCTATCTTCTGTATACCACCCCTACCATGTCTCAACACAACTGATTGGATCAAATGCAATGAGGAAATAATTTCCACAAATTAACTTTTAACAAGGCACACCTATTAATTGAAGTGCATTCCAGGTGACTACCTCATGAAGCTGGTTGAGAGAATTCCAAGAGTCTGCAAAGCTGCCATCAACGAAAAGGGTGGCTACTTTGAAGAATCTCAAATATAAAATAGATTTGGATTTGTTTAACACTTTTTTTGGTTACTACATGATTCCATATGTGTTATTTCATAGTTTTGATGTCTTCACTATTATTCCAAAATGTATAAAGTAGTAAAAATAAAGAAAAACCCTGGAATGAGTAGATGTGTCCAAACTTTTGACTGGTACTGTATTTCAATTTATATTTTTTTACTAAATTTGCAAACATTTCTAAAAACCTCTTTTCCACTTTGTCATTATGTGGTATTGTGTGTAGATTGATGAGGGAAAAAAAGGGAAGGAGTCTGAATACTTGCCCAAATGCACTGTATATCCATTCTCTCTCTCTCTCTGTGTGTGTGTGTGTGTGTGTGTGTGTGTGTGTGTGTGTGTGTGTGTGTGTGTGTGTGTGTGTGTGTGTGTGTGTGTGTGTGTGTGTGTGTGTGTGTGTGTGTGTGTGTGTGTCAGTCCCAGTGTATTTCCTCTCCAGCAATATAATCAGGTAGGTGATTGATGCATCTGTAACTCCTCCATAGTGATTGATGTGTCTCTCTACCAGTGTAAGGTAGGTAACTCCTCCTCCATAGTGATTGATGTGTCTCTCTACCAGTGTAAGGTAGGTAACTCCTCCTCCATAGTGATTGATGTGTCTCTCTACCAGTGTAAGGTAGGTAACTCCTCCTCCATAGTGATTGATGTATCTCTCTACCAGTGTAAGGTAGGTAACTCCTCCTCTATAGTGATTGATGTATCTCTCCACCAGTGTAAGGTCGGTAACTCCTCCTCCATAGTGATTGATGTGTCTCTCCACCAGTGTAAGGTAGGTAACTCCTCCTCCATAGTGATTGATGTGTCTCTCTACCAGTGTAAGGTAGGTAACTCCTCCTCCACAGTGACAGATGTTTCCCAGCTCTGTCCCAGCTCAGCCATTAGCTGTGTGATGTTACATCACGTTAAAAGGCAGCTAATCAGGTTGCTGTTGAACCTGGGACCCCCAGTCTGTTCTAATGATGATTTATACTGCATCCCAGTCACACCATAACTACATTAAATACAGATTGTATTCCAACACAAATTCCATTAAGACTGTTCTCTATCCCCTCTTCCCTGAGTCAGTTTGCTAAATATATCTGGCTGATTACATTGTGTGTGTGTGTGTGTGAGAGAGAG
The DNA here is from genome assembly GCF_016432855.1 of Salvelinus namaycush. NCBI lineage: Eukaryota > Metazoa > Chordata > Actinopteri > Salmoniformes > Salmonidae > Salvelinus > Salvelinus namaycush. The sequence continues at coordinate 7,951,774 of NC_052311.1, read as the reverse complement.
AGTGTGTGTGTGTGTGTGTGTGTGTGTGTGTGTGTGTGTGTGTGTGTAGATCTATAGAGAATGAGATGGAGAGGGTAATTGCTGAGGATGGATGGATGTGTGTTGTGAAGACCAGACTCAACATGTCGAGAGCTGCTGTGTGTGTGAGTATGTGTTCGTGTGTGTGTTTTTTGGGGGGAGGGGTGTACTTTACGAGGTGTGTGTGAGTAATGCACTCTGTGTGCATTGGCATGTTTGCCAAGGTTTGGATGATGATACAATGATACAAAGATACAACGATACAAAGATACAAAGATACAATGATACAATGATACAATGATACAAAGAAACAACAATACAACGATAAAAAGATATAAAGATATAAAGATACAAAGATACAAAGATACAAAGATACAATGATACAAAGATACAATGATACAACGATACAAAGAAACAACGATACAAAGAAACAACGATACAACGATACAACGATACAACGATACAATGATACAAAGATACAATGATACAATGATACAAAGATACAATGATACAAAGATACAAAGATACAAAGATACAATGATACAAAGATGCAATGCAGTTCAGTTCATGTGGTTCTGTCCCCGTTTTTACCATTATTACCACCTTCTCCCATTCACACACAACTCTGTTTTCAATTCAATTCAAGGAGCTGGCATTATTGGAGCTGGCATTACTGGCTGGCATTCAAGGAGCTGGCATTATTGGAGCTGGCATTACTGGCTGGCATTCAAGGAGCTGGCATTATTGGAGCTGGCATTACTGGCTGGCATTCAAGGAGCTGGCATTATTGGAGCTGGCATTACTGGCTGGCATTCAAGGAGCTGGCATTATTGGAGCTGGCATTACTGGCTGGCATTCAAGGAGCTGGCATTATTGGAGCTGGCATTACTGGCTGACATTCAAGGAGCTGGCATTATTGGAGCTGGCATTACTGGCTGGCATTCAAGGAGCTGGCATTATTGGAGCTGGCATTACTGGCTGGCATTCAAGGAGCTGGCATTATTGGAGCTGGCATTACTGGCTGGCATTCAAGGAGCTGGCATTATTGGAGCTGGCATTACTGGCTGGCATTCAAGGAGCTGGCATTATTGGAGCTGGCATTACTGGCTGGCATTCAAGGAGCTGGCATTATTGGAGCTGGCATTACTGGCTGACATTCAAGGAGCTGGCATTATTGGAGCTGGCATTACTGGCTGGCATTCAAGGAGCTGGCATTATTGGAGCTGGCATTACTGGCTGGCATTCAAGGAGCTGGCATTATTGGAGCTGGCATTATTGGAGCTGGCATTATTGGAGCTGGCATTACTGGCTGGCATTCAAGGAGCTGGCATTATTGGAGCTGGCATTATTGGAGCTGGCATTACTGGCTGGCATTCAAGGAGCTGGCATTATTGGAGCTGGCATTACTGGCTGGCATTCAAGGAGCTGGCATTATTGGCATGGGAAACATATGTTACATTGCCAAAGCAAGTGAAGTAGATCATTAAAAAAAAAGTTAGATAAACAATTAACACTGAGTCTCTACATAGTTAAAGCTTTCCTTAATGTTGGGTCTGTCACAGTTCTCTCTCACACAACCTTGTTCTCTCTCTCACACAACCTCCTTCTCTCACACAGGAAGGGAGGGAGAGAGACGAGGGAGAGAGGGAGGGAGAGAGACGAGGGAGGGAAGGAGTGAGGGAGAGAGGGAGGGAAGGAGTGAGGGAGAGAGGGAGGGAGAGAGAGGGAGGGAAGGAGTGAGGGAGAGAGAGAGGGAAGGAGTGAGGAAGAGAGGGAGGGAGAGTGAGAGAGAGGGAAGGAGTGAGGGAGAGAGGGAGGGAGGGAGAGAGAGAGGGAGGGAGAGAGTGAGAGAGAGAGGGAAGGGGTGGAGAGAGGAAGGGAAGGAGTAGAGAGAGGAAGGGGTAGAGAGAGGGAGGGAAGGAGTGAGGGAGAGAGAGGGAGGGAAGGAGTGAGGGAGAGAGGGAGGGAGAGAGAGAGAGCGAGAGAGAAAGAGAAAGAGAAAAGTAATGAAGGGGTGGAATGTTGGAAGTGATTGACAGCTGTCTTACCGGAAGAGGGGGGTTGGTGTCTGAGCAGGTATGAGTCATTGTGGGGGCGGGGCTCCAGGCGGGAGTGGGAGGAATTATTCTCCAGCAGGGGCACCTGGCACTCCCTGAATGATGGAGAGGAGGAGGAGGAGGAGGAGGGGCATAGGGATGAAGAGGGAGGGGCAGAGGGGGGGAGGAGGGAGGAGGTAGGGGGGATGGTGCGACCTGGAGGATGAAGAAAAGAGAAAGGGAAGGAGGGAAGGAGGGAAAGAGGGAGAGAGGGAAGGAGGGAAGGAGGGAGAGAGGGTTAGACATACTGATGGACTGATGATCAACAGAGGAACACTAAAAAGAGGCACACACACCACACACTAAATGTGGTTTGATGAGTTTGTGGTCTTCATGACTGAAGGTCACATTTGTCTTGGTTCCCAGCTGTGTCCACCTCAGCACACACACACACACACACACACACACACACACACACACACACACACACACACACACACACACACACACACACACACACACACACACACACACACACACACACACACACACACACACACACACACACACACACACACACACCATCTCAGCAGCTTTACATAGTTGAGCCATGGGACGGAGGAGTCTTTGGACACATTGAGGCTGGTCCTTTACACTAGAGAGAGGGACAGGAGATAGGACACATTGAGGCTGGTCCTTTACACTAGAGAGAGGGACAGGAGATAGGACACATTGAGGCTGGTCCTTTACACTAGAGAGAGGGACAGGAGATAGGACACATTGAGGCTGGTCCTTTACACTAGAGAGAGTGACAGGAGATAGGACACATTGAGGCTGGTCCTTTACACTAGAGAGAGGGACATGAGATAGGACACATTGAGGCTGGTCCTTTACACTAGAGAGAGGGACAGACAGTAGGATTTACAAGTCTATTCTCCACAGGTTTGGAATCAAGGACAAGGAAATCTAATAGTTTCTATATAGAGATATCTCATGATGTAGAATAATTATAATTCTGTAATATTCACAGCTCAGTCTATCAACAACGTTGGTTAAATGAGGTCAGTTAGTCGAGTCCAAAGACACAGCAGGACTAGAGTCATTACCGGCTACTAATTAAACCCACTTTATTATTGTCCCTTTATGACTGTGATAATCAGTTATTTTTGTATTATTTCATTCCAGTTTTTAATGATAGCCTTGGGCCAGCCAGCAGCAGGGACATTGTTTTTCAAACACTCCTGTCAATAAAGCTATTATTATTTTGAATCTCAGGAGAACACGTTGTCCTTCACCTTCAAGAAGTAGAGAGAACAGAGAAAAGTATTGTAGAGACGGATATGAGGAAAGAGAGTGAATGTCTCCTGACTGCGTGCGTTTGAAGAGTTCATGCTGTAAGTAGGAAAGGTAGAGTACATGACGTTCTCTTGTGGCTTTACACTCTCTGGAAAGTAACCATCCATTTACTTTCATCTCACTCACTACTCTCTCTATCTCCTTTTGTACAAGAGCGAAGGAGAGAGATAGACGGAAAGAGAACCCAGAGACCTCGAGGCACAAAAGAACAGATAGGAGAACTCATTCTATCCTTACCCTCTCTCTCCCTCTCTGTCCGTGGGAATGCAGTTGTCTCACAGTAAGGACACTGAGATCCACATGAAAGCAAAGCTGCTCAGTATTGATCTTGTGTTGTTATTGTTGTTGTTATTGTGCTCTATGGTTTTCAGTTTTCACCACAGCATTGCATTGATCATTCATTTTCTTCTGAATCTCACACACTCACAATGATTCACTGCAATAACTAACTGTCCTACAGAAACAGAGAATAAGAGAAGAGAGAGAGAGAAAGATATTATATATATATATATGATATATATATATATATATATATATATATACTGTATATATATACAGTTGAAGTCGGAAGTTTACATACACTTAGGTTGGAGTCATTAAAACTTATTTTTCAACCACTCCACACATTTCTTGTAAACAAACTATAGTTTTGGCAAGTCGGTTAGGACATCTACGTTGTACATGAAACAAGTAATTTTCCCAACAATTGTTTACAGACAGATTGTTTCACTTATAATTCACTGTATCACAATTCCAGTGGGTCAGAAGTTTACACACACTAAGTTGACTGTGCCTTTAAACAGCTTGGAAAATTCCCGAAAATGATGTCATGGCTTTAGAAGCTTCTGATAAGCTAATTGACATACTTTGAGTCAATTGGAGGTGTACCTGTGGATGTATTTCAAGGCTTACCTTCAAACTCAGTGGCTTTTTGCTTGACATCATGGGAAAATCAAAAGAAATCATGCAAGACCTCAGAAAAATAATTGTAGACCTCCACAAGTCTGGTTCATCCTTGGGAGCAATTTCCAAATGCCTGAAGGTACCACATTCATCTGTACAAACAATAGTACGCAAGTATAAACACCATGGGACCACGTAGCTGTCATACCGCTCAGGAAGGAGACGCGTTCTGTCTCCTAGAGATGAACGTACTTTGGTGCGAAAAGTGCAAATCAATCCCAGACCAACAGCAAAGGACCCTGTGAAGATGCTGGAGGAAACATGTACAAAAGTGTCTATATCCACAGTAAAACGAGTCCTATATCGACATAACCTGAACGGCCGCTCAGCAAGGAAGAAGCCACTGCTCCAAAACCGCCATAAAAAAACAGACTATGGTTTGCAACTGCACATGGGGACAAAGATCGTACTTTTTGGAGAAATGTCCTCTGGTCTAAAGAAACAAAAGTAGAACTGTTTGGCCATAATGACCATCGTTATGTTTGGAGGAAAAAGGGGTAGACTTGCAAGCCAAAGAACACCATCCCAACCGTGAAGCATCATGTTGTGGGGGTGCTTTGCTGCAGGAGAGACTGGTGCACTTCACAAAATAGATGGCTTCATGAGGAAGAAAAAATATGTGGATATATTGAAGCAACATCTCAAGACATCAGTCAGGAAGTTAAAGCTTGGTCGCAAATGGGTCTTCCATTTGGACAATGACCCCAAGCATACTTCCAAAGTTGTGGCTTAAGGACAACAAAGTCTAAGACAACAAGCATACTTCCAAAGCAAAATGGCTTAAGGACAACAAAGTCAAGGTATTGGAGTGGCCATCACAAAGCCCTGACCTCAATCCTGTAGAACATTTGTGGGCAGAACTGAAAAAGCGTGTGTGAGCAAGGAGGCCTACAAACCTGACTCAGTTACACCAGCTCTGTCAGGAGGAATGGGCCAAAATTCACCCAACTTATTGTGGGAAGCTTGTGGAAGGCTACAAACGTTTGGCCCAAGTTCAACAATTTAAAGGCAATGCTACCAAATACTAATTGAGTGTAATGTAAACTTATGACCCACTGGGAAAGTGATGAAAGAAATAAAAGCTGAAATAAATCATTCTCTCTACTATTAATCTGACATTTCACATTCTTAAAATGAAGTGGTGATCCTAACTGACCTAAGACAGGGATTTTTACATATATACATATATACAGTTGAAGTCGGAAGATTACATACACCTTAGACAAATACATTTAAACTCAGTTTTTCAAAATTCCTGACATTTAATCCTAGTAAAAATTCCCTGTATAGAAAAAGAGCTAGAGAGAGAGAGAGAGAGAGATTGTTCTTTGTGTTGACCAGCAGTGTAAGTATCAGGCCCAGTAAGAGGCAAGAGGTTGCATCATGGAAACCAGAGCAGAGATCGATGTGTATCACACACTAACTACACTCCTGGGAGACGCATGGCCTGCACTGTCTGCTGTTTACACCATGGGTGTGGTGTGTGTGTCCGTGCGTGCGTGTGTATGTGTCTGTGCGTGTGAGTGTCTGTGTGTGTGTTTGTGCGTGTGTGTAGTTCACTATAATCAGAGCACACAGCAGAAAATAGATGGATGAACAAGAACAAGGTAAACACTAGCTATAACCAACAGGGATGAAATGAGAAGGAGGAGAGCGAGGGAGAGGGCAAGAAAGACAGACAGACAGAGAGAGAGAGAGACAGACAGAGAGACAGAGAGACAGAGAGACAGAGAGAGAGAGAGAGAGAGAGAGAGAGAGAGAGAGAGAGAGAGAGAGAGAGAGAGAGAGAGAGAGAGAGAGAGAGAGATTATCTATCTAAGGCCTGAGGAACCTGGACTTTTGGAAATACAGTCATTGTCATCCTACAAGAAACATGGTATAGAGGAGACGGACCCACTGGTTGCCCTCTAGGTTACAGAGAGCTGGTAGTCCCATCCACCAAACTACCAGCTATGCTAATTTGGTATAGAGCACTCTTCAATTAATCAAAACAGGAACTTTTTACATTTGGCTAGAAATTCAAAAGGAAATAATTTCAGCAGAGAAAAATGTTGTCCTGTGTGCTTCCTATATCCCCCCATTAGAATCCCCATACTTTAATGAAGACAGCTTCTCCATCCTGGAGGAGGAAATCAATAATTTCCAGGCCCAGGGACATGTATTAGTCTGTGGCGACCTAAATGCCAGAACTGGACAAGAACCTGACACCCTCAGCACACAGGGGGACAAACACCTGCCTGGAGGTGACAGCATTCCCTCCCCAATATGCCCCCCTAGACACAACTATGACAACATAACGCACAAAAACGGGTCACAACTCCTGCAGCTCTGTTGCACGCTGGGTATGTAAATAGTCAATGGTAGGCTTTGAGGGGAATCCTACGGTAGGTACATCTACAGCTCATCTCTTGGCAGTAGTATTGTAGACTACTTTATTACTGACCTCAACCCAGAGTATTTCAGAGCGTTCACAGTCAGCCCACTGACACCCCTATCAGATCACAGCAAAATCACACTCTACTTGAAGAGAGCAATACTCAATCATGAGGCATCAAAGCCAAAGGAAGTGAATAAGTGTAAGAAATGCTATAGATGGAAGGAAAGTAGTGTGGAAACCTACCAAAAAACAATTAGGCAACAACAAATTCCATCCCTTTTAGACAACTTCCTGGATAAAACGTTCCACTGCAATAGTGAAGGTGTAAACGTAGCAGTAGACAATCTTAACAGCATATTTGCTTCCCTATCAAATCTAAAAATCTCAAATAGAAAACCGAAGAAAATGAACAACAATGACACATGGTTTGATGAAGAATGCAAAAACCTAAGAAAGAAATTGAGAAACCTATCCAACCACAAACATAGACCCAGAAAACCTGAGCCTACGCTTTCACTATGGTGAAACACTAAAACAATAAAGAAATACACTACGGAAAAAAAAGGAACAGCGCGTCAGAAATCAGCTCAATGTAATTGAAGAATCCATAGACTCAAACCAATTCTGGGAAATTTGGAAAACACTAAACAAACAACAATATGAAGAGTTATCGATCAAAAACTGAGATGTATGTATAAACCACTTCTCCAATCTTTTTGGCCCTATAACAAAGAACAATCAGCAAAAACATATACATGATCAAACATCAATCTTAGAATCAACTATTAAAGACTACCAGAACACACTGGATTCTCCAATTACATTGAATGAACTACAGGACAAAATACAAACCTTTCAACCCAAAAAGGCCTGTGGTGTTGATGGTATCTTCAATGAAATGATCAAATATACAGACAACAAATTCCAATTGGCTATACTTAAACTCTTTAACATCATCCTTAGCTCTGGCATCTTCCCCAATACTTGGAACCAAGGACTGATCACCCCAATCCACAAAAGTGGAGATAAATTTGACCCCAAAAACTACCGTGGGATATGGGCCAACATCAACCTTGGGAAAATCCTCTACATTATCAACAGCAGACTCGTACGTTTCCTCAGTGAAAACAATCTACTGAGCAAATGTCAAATTTGTCACACCCTGATCTGTTTCAACTGTCTTGTGCTTGTCTCCACCCCCCACCAGCTGTCTCCCATCTCCCCTCATTATCCCCTGTGTATTTATACCTGTGTTCTCTGTTTGTCTGTTGCCAGTTCGTTTTGTTCGTCAAGCCTACCAGCATTCTTCCCCTTATGCCTGTCTTTTCTACAGTTCCTGTTTTCTACTTTTCCCGGTTTTGACCATTCTCCCTGCCCTGACCCTGAGACTGCCTGCCATTCTGTACCTTTTGGACTCTGATCTGGATTACTGACCTCTGCCTGCCCTTGACCTGTCATTTTGCCTGCCCCCTGTTCTAGTAATACACTTGTGTTACTTCTACACTGTCTGCATCTGGGTCTTCCCTAAAACGTGATAGTACAAACTGGCCATGACCGACCCAGCAGACTCAGACCAGCTCCACAACGCTGTCTCCCTGCAAGGAGCCACCATTGGACGACACGAGGAGTTACTGCAATGTCTTATGGAAAGACTCCATACCCTGGCAGAATGCCATGACCAGGCATTCAAGACGTTGCTGGAGCAATTCTGCAGATTCCCCACTGGGCAGTGGGTCACACCCGTAATCTCCCAGCCTAACCCAGTGTCCCGAGAACCCCGGTTACCTCCTCCGGAGCGCAATGCTGGAGATTCCCCACTGAGCAGTGGGTCACACCCGTAATGTCCCAGCCTAACTCAGTGTCCCGAGAACCCCGGTTACCTCCTCCGGAGCGCAATGCTGGAGATTCCGGAACCTGCCAGGCTTTTCTCTTCCAATGCTCCCTCATTTTTGAGCTGCAGCTTTCTTTGTTCCCCTAAGCTCGAGGATAGCGTATATTATAACGCTGATGTCCGGGAGGAGACTCGCCTGGGCTAGAGGAGTTCGTGGCGGAAATTCGGAATGTGTTTGATTCTCCGTTGTCCGGGAGAGAATCTGCTTGTAAGCTGCTCCAGCTACATCAAGACTCCCGTAGTGTGGCAGACTACCCAGTGGATTTTCGCACATTGGCAGCTGAGAGTGCCTGGAACCCGGAAGCATTGTTCGACATGATCCCTCCACGGATTATCGGAGGTGGTCAAACATGAGCTTGCAGCCCGGGAGCTGCCCATGGACCTTGACTCCCTCATAGCCTTGACCATCCGGATCGATGGGCGGCATCGAGAATGTAGGAGGGAGAGGGAATCTGTGCCCTGATGCCCTCGTTAGCCCTCAATTCTCACCTTGGCTCCGAAGAATCCCGGAGACCTCAGAAGTCTACATGTCCGAGTGAACCCGACGTCACCCAAGTTCTCTCGGGAATTACCGAGGGCTGCCGACTCGCCTCCTTCGGAGTCCATGCACCTTTGCAGGGCTAGATTGACTCCGGCTGAGCGCTTACGCCGACTCCACACCTAGACCTGTCTGTATTGTGGAGCTACGGGACATTTCATAGCTGCCTGTCCATTCAAAAACCAGGCTCATCAAGAAGGGGCGAGTAGTCTGGTGGGCCTTATGGAGAACTTTTCCTCTCCCCTTACTTGCACACCTTTCCATGCCATCCTTTCCATGCCAACCAGTTGTCATCTCTCCGGGTAATCATCGACTCTGGGGCCGATGAACGTTTTTTGGACGCTACCCTGGCGTCCGAGCTGGGCATCCCCACTCAGCCCCTCTCCCTTCCCATGGATGTTAGAGCACTGAACAGGCGCTCTATAGGCCATGTCACTCACAATACCACTCCCATCAACCTACAAGTGTCAGGGAACCACAGCGAGACAATCCAATTGATGCTGATTAAGTCTCCTCAGGTTCCTGTGGTATTGACCTTCTCCCAGGCACCACTCCACCCCTGGAATGACTATACACTCTGTCGGGTCCGGAGGCCAAGGCTGAGGAGACCTACATTGAAAACTCCCTATCTGCAGGGTTCATCCATACTTCTGCCTTCCCCGCGCAGTTTCTTCTTTGTGGAGAAAAAGGACAAAACCCTCCGCCCGTGCAACGACTACCGTGACCTCAACAAAATCACGGGGAAGAACCGCTACCCGCTATTACTCATCTCCTCGGCTTTCGAGCCGCTCCAGGGAGCCACCGTGTTCTCCAAGCTGGACATCCTCGTATTCTCCCGCTCCGCCCAAGAACACGTGCTCCACGTCCGACAGGTTCTCCAACGCCTCCTGGAGCATCAGCTTTTTGTGAAAGTGGAAAAGTGTGAATTCCATCGCGCCACCATCCCCTTCCTGGGTTACATCATCGCTGCAAGGAGTGTACAGATGGATGGTGAGAGCGGTGGTGGATTGGCCCCAGCCTACGTCCAGGGTGCAGCTGCAATGTTTCCTGGGAATCGCTGGATGCGCTGTCACGCCCTGCGGCTATACCCTCTTGCGTCTACATCCTCTCAGGCACAGCGCTGAGAGGATGTAGGGGGGGCAGATAACCGGATGTTTGTGCCTGACGCTGTCTGCTCCTCGGTCCTGGAGGGGACCCACTCCTCCAGGCTTACCTGCCAACCGGCTGCCGTAGGCAGACCTGGCTCTCAAGAGAAGACAGGCTATGTGCACACTGCCTTCAAAATGAGGTGGAAACTGAGCTGCATTTCCTAACCTCCTGCCAAATGTATGACCATATTAGAGACACATATTTCCCTCAGATTACACAGATCCACAAAGAATTTGAAAAAAACTCAATATTGATTAACTCCCATATCTCCTGGTTGAAATACCACAGTGTGTCATCACAGCAGCAAGATTTGTGACCTGTTGCCACAAGAAAAGGGCAACTAGAGAAGAACAAACACCATTGTAAATACAACCCATATTTATGTTTATTTATTTTCCCTTTTGTACTTTAACTATTTGCACATTGTTACAACACTGTATATAGACATAATATTACATTTGAAATGTCTTTATTATTTTAGAACTTCTGTAAGTGTAATGTTTACTGTTAATTTGTATTGTTATTTTCACTTTTGTTTATTATCTACTTCACTCACTTTGGTAATGTTAACATATGTTTCCCATGCCAATAAAGCCCTTAAATTGAATTGTATTTAGATAGGGAGAGAGAAAGAGATAGATGGAGAGGGGGATATATGGAGGGATATATGGAGATAAAGTGAGAGAGACATAGAGGCAGAGGGAAAGGGGGAAAGAAATAGTGGGAGATAGAGGGATAGGGAGAGAGAGTGAGGGAGGTAGTGAGAGGGAGAGAGAAATAGAGGGAGAGGGAGGGATAGAGAGAGAGAGTGAGGGAGATAGTGAGAGGGAGAGAAATAGAGGGAGATAGAGGGATAGGGAGAGAGAGTGAGGGAGGTAGCGAGAGGGAGAGGGAAATAGAGGGAAAGGGAGGGATAGGGAGAGAGAGTGAGGGAGATAGTGAGAGGGAGAGAGAAATAGAGGGAGAGGGAGGGATAGGGAGAGAGAGTGAGGGAGGTAGTGAGAGGGAGAGAGAAATAGAGGGAGAGGGAGGGATAGGGAGAGAGAGTGAGGGAGATAGTGAGAGGGAGAGAAATAGAGGGAGAGGGAGGGATAGGGAGAGAGAGTGAGGGAGATAGTGAGAGGGAGAGAAATAGAGGGAGAGGGAGGGATAGGGAGAGAGAGTGAGGGAGATAGTGAGAGGGAGAGAAATAGAGGGAGGGATAGGGAGAGAGAGTGAGGGAGGTAGTGAGAGGGAGAGAGAAATAGAGGGAGAGGGAGGGATAGGGAGAGAGAGTGAGGGAGATAGTGAGAGGGAGAGAAATAGAGGGAGAGGGAGGGGAATGAAAGAAGAGGAGACCACTGAGACACCTGCCAATGAGATATTGTGTGTTCATGAAACACAGTATTCTAGAGAGATGAGTATGTTAGTCTCTCTGGGTGTCTATTCTTGTCTATTCACAAATGATGGAAAAACACTTCTCCAGAGAAGAGAGCGGAGGAGTGAAAGGGAGAGAGCCGCTAAGCTGAGGACAGAACAGTGTGGAGATAAAAAATGAAAGAGAAAAGGGAGGGGGAGAAAGACATGCAGGAGAACAACTGATCAGAATAAATGGATCACTCAGTTCTATCGATCAGGAGAGACCGTTCAGGATTTTAGCATATTCCACTCACTGTTTAATGAGGGTACTGATGACAGTGGGAAAGGAGAGATCAGAGTGTGTGTATGTGTGTGTGAACATGTACAGCATTTGTGAACATGCATGTATATCTGTGTGTGTATGTGGGTTGGTGCGTGAGTGTGTGTGTGTGTTTGTGGGTGCGTGAGTGTGTGTGTGTATGTGGGTTGGTGCATGAGCGTGTGTGTGTGTGTGTGTGTGTGTTTGTGGGTGCGTGAGCGTGTGTGTGTGTGTGAGTGCGTGAGCTTGTGTGTGTGTGTATGTGGGTTGGTGCGTGAGCGTGTGTGTGTGTTTGTGGGTGCGTGAGCGTGTGTGTGTGTGTGTGTGGGTGCGTGTGTGTATGTGTGTGTGTGTGCGTGAGCGTGTGTGTGTGTGTGTGTATGTGGGTTGGTGCGTGAGCGTGTGTGTGTGTGTTTGTGGGTGCGTGAGTGTGTGTGCGTGTGCGTGTGCGTGAGCGTGTGTGTGTGTGTGTGGGGGTGCGTGTGTGTATGTGTGTGTGTGTGTGTGTGAGCGTGTGTGTGTGTATGTGGGTTGGTGAGTGAGCGTGTGTGTGTGTGTGTGTTTGTGGGTTCGTGAGCGTGTGTGTGAGCGTGTGCGTGAGCATGTGTGTGTGTTGGGTGGTTATTAATATTTTAAATCACTTTAATTACAAAAAGAAAGAAATGGCACTAGAAAGCCAAAAGCAATTATGGGAAGTGTAATCTCTTTAGCAATGAAGCCGTGGGGCATGTTTAACTCCACTCATTTAGTTCCAATACACAACTAGAAAGGTCAGTGGAAATTGCTTTGTGTTTGTGGAACAAAGACTAGGCATCAGGGGTCACGTGGTCCTCCAGGCGATTACATCTCTTAGCTGGAGCTAGGCATCAGGGGTCACGTGGTCCTCCAGGCGATTACATCTCTTAGCTGGAGCTAGGCATCATGGGTCACGTGGTCCTCTAGGTGATTACATCTCTTACTGTAGCTGAAGCTAGGCATCATGGGTCACGTGGTCCTCTAGGTGATTACATATCTTACTGTAGCTGAAGCTAGGCATCATGGGTCACGTGGTCCTCTAGGTGATTACATCTCTTACTGTAGCTGAAGCTAGGCATCATGGGTCACGTGGTCCTCTAGGTGATTACATCTCTTACTGTAGCTGAAGCTAGGCATCATGGGTCACGTGGTCCTCTAGGTGATTACATCTCTTACTGTAGCTAAAGCTAGGCATCATGGGTCACGTGGTCCTCTAGGTGATTACATCTCTTACTGTAGCTGAAGCTAGGCATCATGGGTCACGTGGTCCTCTAGGTGATTACATCTCTTACTGTAGCTAAACCTAGGCATCATGGGTCACGTGGTCCTCTAGGTGATTACATATCTTACTGTAGCTGAAGCTAGGCATCATGGGTCACGTGGTCCTCTAGGTGATTACATCTCTTACTGTAGCTGAAGCTAGGCATCATGGGTCACGTGGTCCTCTAGGTGATTACATCTCTTACTGTAGCAGGAGCTAGGCATCATGGGTCACGTGGTCCTCTAGGTGATTACATCTCTTAGCTTGAGCTAGGCATCATGGGTCACGTGGTCCTCTAGGTGATTGCATCTCTTACTGTAGCTGAAGCTAGGCATCATGGGTCACGTGGTCCTCTAGGTGATTACATCTCTTACTGTAGCTGAAGCTAGGCATCATGGGTCACGTGGTCCTCTAGGTGATTACATCTCTTACTGTAGCTGAAGCTAGGCATCATGGGTCACGTGGTCCTCTAGGTGATTACATCTCTTAGCTTGAGCTAGGCATCATGGGTCACGTGGTCCTCTAGGTGATTACATCTCTTAGCTTGAGCTAGGCATCATGGGTCACGTGGTCCTCTAGGTGATTACATCTCTTACTGTAGCTGAAGCTAGGCATCATGGGTCACATGGTCCTCTAGGTGATTACATCTCTTACTGTAGCTGAAGCTAGGCATCATGGGTCACGTGTTCCTCTAGGCATTAGTGGTCCTCTAGGTGATTACATTAGCTGGAGCTGTCCTTTGTTGGTTCACTAGTCTCTCTGTTGCTCTGTTTCCTTGTTTCTTTGTGTGTTTATTTTGCATGTTCTTTCTTTCTGTCTTTCTTTCATTGTTTATTTATTTCATTATTTATTTATTTCTGTGTGTGTGTGTGTATGTGAGAGAGAGTGAGAGAGAGAGAGAGAGAGAGAGAGAGAGAGAGAGAGAGAGAGAGAGAGATAGAGAGAGAGAGAGAGAGAGAGAAAGAACTAATGTGACAAACCTGTAACATTTCGTTTCCTCTCTGATTGAGGGATGAAGAGGCAGGTCTGTCAGGAGAATACAGACAACAGACGTGCTGTTACACCACTGTTGTGTCAGATCACTCAGCCTGAAGACAAAGTGTTTACATCTATTGTTCCCTGAGATCTACTTTATTACTGTGAGATGGTCCGTGTCCCAAAGCCGCATCCTTTTCCCTATATAGTACACTATGTTAGGGCCCATATGGGTCTGGTCAAAAGTAGTGCACTAAATAGGGAATAGGGTGCCATTTGGGATGCGGAGGAGTCCTTCAGGCCTTGTTGGTTCACAGTGTTGACTTCTCACTGAGCTATAGGTCAGAATACACTCTGATCTCTGAAGAAGTTTGTTGTAAGTCGCTCTGGATAAAAGCGTCTTCAATTACCCCCCAAAAAGTGCACAATACTGAACTGAAATGCTACTCAATCTTCTACAGAGGCCTCCACTCCTCTCCTCTCCTCTCCTCTCCTCTCCTCTCCTCTCCTCTCCTCTCCTCTCCTCTCCTCTCCTCTCCTCTCCTCTCCTCTCCTCTACTCTCATTTTATCTTCACTCAACTCCTCTCCTCTCCTCTCCTCTTTTTGCTTCCTTCATCTGTTCTGCTGTGAGAAGGCGTGATAGGTGGGATAAATGTGGTGGTAGTCAGCTGTGCTCTTGCCCTTCCAGTCCTCTCAGATCAGTGAAATTGAATGAGAGGAGAATAGGTGACTCTCTTTCCATACCTTCATTAATTAGCCTACTCTCTCTCCCTCTGTGATTCTAACTCCCCTTCTCTCTGTCTATCACTTCATCCCTGACACGTTCCCTTTATAGGTCCCAGTCTCCCTCTTCCTCTTTCACCGTCCGTTCCCTCCCTCCATCCCTCCGTCTGCCCATCTGGCTTGTGAGGAGTGGTAGGCCAGACAGAGAAGTAGAGAGATGGAGGGAGCGAGAGATGGAGGGAGCGATAGATCGACAGCTGGAGCCTAGTCAGACGGAGAAAGACAAATTACCCCTCTAACGAGAGCCATTCATCATCCCTCCATCCTTCTATCCCTCCCTCTCTCCCTTCCACCATCCTACCCTCTCTCCCTTCCACCATCCCTGCCTTGCACCACACCTCTCTGATACACACCGCTCAACAGCACAGCTGGAGTACTAATTCACACCTACACGCACACGCGCACACACACGCACACACACACACGCACACACACACTCACACACACACATTACACTTAAACACACTTGGACTACAGCTTCACACACTTACAAACCTACACAAACACACTTATATAGAGGTAGCAGTGTAGTATCCATAGTAGTAGTGTTGAATATTCCTAAGTACCTCCTAACTACCTGCTAACTACCTCCTAACTACCTGCAGCACACAGACATTTACACACACGTGCACACACTCTGTGTGCTGGCACACAAAGAGACTCATTACCTTGGCTGCTGTCAGCACAGATGTTAGAGTGAGAGGAAGCAGTCAGTCACTGTGTGTGTGTGTGTGTGTGTGTGTGTGTGTGTGTGTGTGTGTGTGTGTGTGCGTGCGTGCGTGCGTGCGTGCGTGCGTGCGTGCGTGCGTGCGTGCGTGCGTGCGTGCGTGCGTGCGTGCGTGTATCTAGCTGACAGTGATCTGAGGGCCATTTAGTGATGACAGCAGCTGACACAATGGGGCCTCTCTGCTCCTCCATTTATCTTTGAAGAACAGAGTGTTTTCTGCTCTTTTCCTCCTCCTCCTCCTCCTCCTGCACCTCCTCCTGCACCTCTGTCTTCTATTCTTCCTCCTCCTACACCTCTGTCTCCTACCCCTCCTCTTTCTACACCTCTCCTCCTCTTTCTACACATTTGTCTTCTCCTCCTCTTTCTTTACCTTTGAATCCTAGCCTCCTCTTTCTACACCTCCCTCCTCCTCCTCCTCTTTCTCTCTCTCTCTCTTTCTTTCTCTCTCTCTCTCTCTCTCTCTAGAAATTTGTGTACTTCAAAATAAATTCTAAATATGACACTTTCTTACTGAGGACAACTAATCCTCAACATTCCATTCCATTTCGAAAAACATCAACAACCTTACCAAACTATTAGTTTTTTCATGTATTCATTCAACCATTCTTTAACCAGGCAGTTCCATTCAGAATCTAAAGTTAGCTAACCCTGGACGTTGGATCTAATGCCAGAGGACGACCCAAAACAATTTAGTCGCCGCAGGAAAGGCAGATGGAGCAGCCTCCTGGTCAGACTTAGAAGGCTAGCACACCACCCACCGCTTTCAAGCATGTTAGTCGCCAATGTCCAGTCTCTAGACAACAAGGTGGACGAAATTAAGGCACGAGTTACCTTCCAGAGAGACATCAGAGATTGTAACATTCTCTATTTCACAGAAACATGGATCACTCGGGATATGTTGCCAGAGTCGGTACAGCCACCGGGTTTCTTCATGCGTCGCGCCGACAGAAACAAACATCTCTCTGGTAAGAAGAAGGGCGGGGGTGTATGCCTCATGATTAACGACTCATGGTGTAATCATAACAACATACAGGAACTCAAGTCCTTTTGTTAACCTGACCTAGAATTTCTTACAATCAAATGCCGACCGCAGTATCTCCTAAGAGAATTCTCCTCGATTATAGTCACAGCCGGGTATATCCTCCCCAAGCAGATACCTTGACGGCCCTGAAAGAACTTCACTGGACTCTATCCAAACTGGAAACCATATATCCTGAGGCTGCATTTATTGTAGCTGGGGATTTTAACAAAGCTAATTTGAGAACAAGGCTACCTAAATTCTACCAGCACATTGACTGTAGCACCCGCTCGAGTAAAACTCTGGATCACTGCTACACTAACTTCTGCGACGCATACAAGGCCCTCCCCCACCCTCCCTTCGGCAAATCCGACAACGACTCCATCTTGCTCGTACCGTCCTATAGGCAGAAACTTAAACAGGATGTACCCGTGACGAAAACCATTCAATGCTGGTCTGACCAATCGAAATACACGCTTCAGGATTGTTTTGATCACGTGGACTGGAAAATGTTCCGGGAAGCCTCAGACAATAACATCGATTTACATGCTGACTCGGTGAGTGAGTTTATTAGGAAGTGCATTGGAGACTATTAAAACCTACCCCAACCAAAACCATGGATAGACGGTGGCATTTGCGCAGGACTGAAAGCGCGAACCACCGCATTCAGCCATGGAAAGAGGTCGAGGAATATGGTTGAATATAAACAGTGTAGTTATTCCGTCCGCAAGGCAATCAAAAATGTGAAATGTCGGTATAGGGACAAAATGGAGTCGCAATTCAATGGCCCAGACACAAGATGTATGTGGCAGGATCTACAGGCAATCATGGACTACAAAAAGAAAACCAGCCACGTCACGGACACCGACGTCTTGCTTCCAGACAGGCTAAACCTTTTATGCCCGCTTTGAGGATACAGTGCCACCGACGCGGCCCGCTACCAAGGACTGCGGGCCCCCCCTCTCCTTCTCCGGGGCCGAGGTGAGTAAGACATTTAAACGCGTTAACCCTCGCAAGGCCCAGATGGCATCCCTAGCCGCGTCCTCAGAGCATGCGCAGACCAGCTGGCTGATGTGTTTAAGGACATATTCAATCACTCCCTATCCCAGTCTATTGTCCCCACATGCTTCAAGATGGCCACCATTGTTCCTTACCAAAGAAGGGAAAGATAACTGGACTAAATGACTACCGCACCGTAGCACTCACTTCTGTCATCATGAAGTGTTTCGAGAGACTAGTCAACGATAATATCACCTCCACCTTACCTGCCACCCTAGACCCACTTCAGTTTGCATACCGCCCCAACAGTTCCACAGATGATGCAATCGCCATCACACTCCACACTGCCCTATCCCATCTGGACAAGAGGAATACCCATGTAAGAATGCTGTTCATTGACTACAGCTCAGCATTCAACACCATAGTACCCTCTAAGCATATTGTTAAGCTTATGGCCCTGGGTCTCAAACCCGCCCTTTGCAATTGGGTCCTGGACTTTCTGACGGGCTGCCCCAGGAGGTGAAGGTAGGAAACAACATCTCCACTTCGCTGATCCTCAACACTGTGGCCCCAAAGGGGTGCGTGCTCAGCCCCTCCTACTCGCTGTTCACCCATGACTGTGTGGCCATGCACGCCTCCAACTCAATCATCAAGTTTGCAGACGACACAACAGTAGTGGGCTTGATTACCAACAACGACGAGACAGCCAACATGGAGGAGGTGAGGGTACTCAGAGTGTGGTGTCAGGAAAACAACCTCTCACTCAATGTCGACAAAACAAAGGAGATGATCGTGGACTTCAGGAAACAGTAGAGGGAGCACCCCCCTATCCACATCGACGGGACAGCAGTGGAGAAGGTGGAAAGTTCCTCAGCGTACACTTCACAGAAAAACTGAAATGGTCCACCACACAGACAGCGTGGTGAAGAAGGCGCAACAGCACCTCTTCAACCTCAGGAGGCTAAAGAAATGTGTCTTGTCACCTAAAACCCTCCCAAACTTTTACAGATGCACAATCGAGAGCATCCGGTCAGGCTGTATCACTGCCTGGTACGGCAACTGCACCGCCCTCAACCACAAGGCTCTCCAGAGGGTAGTGCGGTCTGCACAACGGTTCACCGGGGGCAAACTACCTGCCCTCCAGGACACCTACAGCCCCCGATGTCACAGGAAGGTCAAAAAGATCCTCAAGGACAACAACAACCTGGGCCACTGCCTGTTCACGCCGCTATCATCCAGAAGGAGAGGTCAGTACAGGTGCATCAAAGCTGGGACCGAGAGACTGAAAAACAGCTTCTATCTCAAGGCCATCAGACTGTTAAACAGCCATCATTAACATAGAGAGGCTGCTGCCATACATACAGACCCAAATCACTGGCAACTTTAATAAATGTATTTAATAAAGGTATCACTATTCACTTTAAATAATGGTACTTTAATAATGTTTACATATCCTACATTACTCATCTCATATGTATATACTGTATTTCATACCATCTATTGCATCTTGCCTATGCCGCACGGCCATCGCTCATCCATATATTTATATGTACATATTCTTATTCCATCCCTTAACATTTGTGTGTATAATGTAGTTGTGAATTTGTTAGATTACTTCTTAGATATTACTGCACTGTCGGAACAAGAAGCACAAGCATTTCGCTACACTTGGTTTAATATCTGCTAACCATGTGTGTGACAAATAAGATTTAATTTGATTTGACCTCAAAATCAGCATACAAATTACAGCAATAAACTGATGAAGGGAAATCATCTTAAAACATAAAAACCAGAGGCCTAAACTTGCACAGTTCAATAGGAAGAAAAAAAACATTCCCAACACAAGAGCCATTGGAAAGCCGACGTCTCTCTTTAACACCCCTATGGGATTCTAATGTCATCGCTCCTCTCCTGTCTCTCTCTCTCCTTTTCTCTCTGAAGAGTTGTTTTCCATAATGTGTGAACAGACACCCAGTCAGACTGACATAAAGAGACATACTAACCTCAAGACCCAGTCATACTGACATGAAGAGACATACTAACCTCAAGACCCAGTCATACTGACATAACGAGACATACTAACCTCAAGACCCAGTCATACTGACATGAAGAGACATACTAACCTCAAGACCCAGAGAGACTGATATAAAGAGACATACTAACCTCAAGACCCAGAGAGACTGACATGAAGAGACATACTAACCTCAAGACCCAGAGAGACTGACATGAAGAGACATACTAACCTCAAGACCCAGAGAGACTGACATGAAGAGACATACTAATTCCTAGACCCAGTCATCCTGACATGAAGAGACATACTAACTCCTAGACCCAGAGAGACTGACATGAAGAGAAATACTAACTCCTAGACCCAGTCATCCTGACATGAAGAGACATACTAACTCCTAGACCCAGAGAGACTGACATGAAGAGAAATACTAACTCCTAGACCCAGAGAGACTGACATGAAGAGACATACTAACTCCTAGACCCAGAGAGACTGACATGAAGAGACATACTAACTCCTAGACCCAGAGAGACTGACATAAAGAGAAATACTAACTCCTAGACCCAGAGAGACTGACATGAAGAGACATACTAACCTCAAGACCCAGAGACTGACATAAAGAGACATACTAACCTCAAGACCCAGTCATACTGACATGAAGAGACATACTAACCTCAAGACCCAGTCATACTGACATAACGAGACATACTAACCTCAAGACCCAGTCATACTGACATGAAGAGACATACTAACCTCAAGACCCAGAGAGACTGATATAAAGAGACATACTAACCTCAAGACCCAGAGAGACTGACATGAAGAGACATACTAACCTCAAGACCCAGAGAGACTGACATGAAGAGACATACTAACCTCAAGACCCAGTCATACTGATATGAAGAGACATACTAACCTCAAGACCCAGTTATACTGATATGAAGAGACATACTAACCTCAAGACCCAGTCATACTGACATAAAGAGACATACTAACCTCAAGACCCAGTCATACTGACATGAAGAGACATACTAACCTCAAGACCCAGTCATACTGACATGAAGAGACATACTAACCTCAAGACCCAGTCATACTGACATGAAGAGACATACTAACTCCTAGACCCAGAGAGACTGACATGAAGAGACATACTAACTCTTAGACCTAGTCATACTGACATAAAGAGACATACTAACTCCTAGACCCAGAGAGACTGACATAAAGAGACATACTAACCTCTAGACCCAGAGAGACTGACATAAAGAGACATACTAACCTCTAGACCCAGAGAGACTGACATAAAGAGACATACTAACTCCTAGACCCAAAGAGACTGACACGAAGAGACATACTAACTCCTAGACCCAGAGACTGACATGAAGAGACATACTCGACCTCTAGACCCAGTCAGACTGATATGAAGAGACATACTAACCTCTAGACCCAGAGACTGACATGAAGAGACATACTCACTCCTAGACCCAGAGAGACTGACATAAAGAGACATACTAACTCCAAGACCCAGAGAGACTGACATGAAGAGACATACTAGACCTCTAGACCCAGTCAGACTGATATGAAGAGACATACTAACTCCTAGACCCAGTCAGACTGATATGAAGCGACATACTAGACATCTAGACCCAGAGAGACTGATATGAAGAGACATACTAGACCTCTAGACCCAGAGAGACTGATATGAAGAGACATACTAACTCCTAGACCCAGTCAGACTGATATGAAGAGACATACTCAACCTCTAGACCCAGTCAGACTCATCTCTCTAGAATACTGTCTCTAATGAACACACAACATCTCATTGGCAGATGTCCCAGTGGTTGTGTGTGTGTGTGTGTGTATGTATGTGTCTTTAAGTGTGTGTGTCTGTGTGTGTGTGTGTGTGTGTGTGTGTGTGTGTGTGTGTGTGTGTGTGTGTGTGTGTGTGTGTGTGTGTTTGTGTGAGAGAGAAAGAGTACGTGTGTGTATGTGTGTGAGTGTGTGTATACCAGGATTAGGATTCTCCCCTACTCCGGTGGTGTATTGTCAGTAGTGACCAGGCCCGACTCCTGCCTGCTCCAGAGACTCTATTACCATATAAACTGCATCCATGTAGCTAATGGATTGATTACATTGTGTGTGTGTGTGTGTGTGTGTGTGTGTGTGTGTGTGTGTGTGTGTGTGTGTGTGTGTGTGTGTGTGTGTGTGTGTGCGTGCGTGTGTGCGTGTGCAGACGATATTGTTATGGATTCCACACGCTGGATCTTATTGAAAATAATCACAATCAATAGCCTCCCGACGCAAATGGATGTGTGTGTGTGTGTGTGTGTGTGTGTGTGTGTGTGTGTTTCTAGGACACACTCAGCCTCAGTCACAATGAGCTGTGAATGAATGTATTGTTGAAGCACTATTCAGAGTTGACAGCTATTACAGACTGACACACAGGGAAATCCATCATTGACTTGACAATCATAACCTTATTAGAGTATCATCCCAAAATACATAAAACACAGAGCCTTCAGACACTTTTCTAAGAGTGGACTGAGTACCACTAGACCTGCATTATCACTGAGTAAAACACCAGTACCACTAGACCTGTATTATCACTCAGTAAAACACCAGTACCAGTAGACCTGCATTATCACTGAGTAAAACACCAGTACCACTAGACCTGCATTATCACTGAGTAAAAACACCAGTACCACTAGACCTGCATTATCACTGAGTAAAACACCAGTACCACTGGGCCTGCATTATCACTGAGTAAAACACCAGTACCACTAGACCTGCATTATCACTGAGTAAAACACCAGTACCACTAGACCTGCATTATCACTGAGTAAAACACCAGTACCACTGGGCCTGCATTATCACTGAGTAAAACACCAGTACCACTAGGCCTGCATTATCACTGAGTAAAACACCAGTACCACTAGGCCTGCATTATCACTGAGTAAAACACCAGTACCACTAGACCTGCATTATCACTGAGTAAAACACCAGTACCACTGGGCCTGCATTATCACTGAGTAAAACACCAGTACCACTAGGCCTGCATTATCACTGAGTAAAACACCAGTACCACCAGGCCTGCATTATCACTGAGTAAAACACCAGTGCCACTGGGCCTGCATTATCACTGAGTAAAACACCAGTACCACTAGGCCTGCATTATCACTGGGTAAAACACGAGTACCACTAGGCCTGCATTATCACTGAGTAAAACACGAGTACCACTAGGCCTGCATTATCACTGAGTAAACACCAGGGGATTCCTAACCTAAAATAGACAACATGAAACATTCAAGTAACAGCTAGCTGGTTAACAGCTGTTGTTCCCAGCACTCTGAACTCAAACATCAGAGAAACAAGGATAGTTTGTGTCCCAAACTTGTGTCCCTAATTGCACCCTATTCCCTACACAGTGCACTTCTTTTGACTCGAGCCCATAGGCTGTAGAGAATAGGGTGCCATGTTGGATGCTCATAATGTTGTTCCTCTTCACTGCCAGGAGACTTTAACATGCTGTATCACCAGCATCAACAAGCCTCCCTTACTGTAGGCCTCATTGGGCCAAGTGGAGCATAAGCCTCCTGTTGTGTTCATGTGTTTGTGTGTTTGTCCCTGTGATTGTGTGTGTGTGTGTGTCTCTGTGATTGTGTGTGTGTGTGTGTTTGTATGTGTGAGTGTGTGTGTGTTTATGTGTTTGTCTCTGTGATTGTGTGTGGGTGTGTTTGTCTTTGTGAGTGAGTGTGTGTGTGTTTATGTTTGTCGCTGTGATTTTGTGTGTGTGTATGTTTGTGTGTTTGTTTGTCTGTGTGAGTGAGTGTGAGTGTGAGTGTGTGTTTATGTGTTTGTCGCTGTGATTTTGTATGTGTGTGTGTGTTTGTCTGTGAGTGTGAGTGTGTGTGTGTTTATGTGTTTGAGTGTTTGAGCTGAAAGGGGTGTTAGCCCAGGGCTCCATACAAGCTAGAACCGCCACATACACTTCAAACAAATAGCCAAACCCAACAATGCTTTCTTCTACTAAGATCAGTGAAATAAATGGTGGATAAGCTGACAACGGAGTGAAGAGCAGAAATCTCAACTAGCAAACAAGTTTCAGCAATGAAGACTGTGAAGAGGGCGGGGTTCTGGCAGGGGTGAGATTTTCGGCACAACACCGGAACAAAAAGTGAGCCGGAGAGGGGGGTGACCTGGGGGGGTTCTGAGGTAGCTTACCAGAACGCATTAAAAAAAAAAATATATACTTTTATAATAAAGCATTGCATGCACATCATCGCTTTTGCATACTGGCAAAGAGCAGTAGAGTAGAGAGAGAGGGCTTGCAGAAGTTGCACACATGGGGAATATTTTTTGAAGCCTAGGGTCCTGGGAAAAAGTGGCCTTAATAAACGCATTTCATGCAATTCTACATCATTTTAGATGTCTAGAGACTATAGCTGAATCTTTTTTAATACCTCACAAATGATCGAAATGACAGGCTACTTTGACACTGACAAACTGAGAATCTGAGATCAATAAAAATGTACTTAGTCCAGGTGTGTGGAGACACACATGTACAATATGAGGGGGACATTCTTTTCCTGAAAAAGCTTTCCAGTTTCACTGACTCACCGGCGATGGCCGATGCGCTAGTACCAAAAACTTATCCATCTCTTGTTGTACTTTGTACAACAATTCTGTTCGCTCAATAGGTCTATTTGAAAGTTGATAACTTGGTATCCTACAGACAGATCAGTCTACTCGTTTCAGAAGGATCTGTGTTTTCCCGCGATTGTATTTGAAATATCACGAAAAGCCGGTTTTGGCTGTATGCTGTTTACTGACAGATTTGCTGCGCGTTCCCGACTGTAGGCATGCCTTGTGATTGGGCTATACAGAATCCACAACTATAGACAAAACAAAGAAACAAACAACTGATCATCTGGGCCCACTCCTGGTCTAGTTTTCATAATTATTTATTTCTGAACAGACAGCAGTAATTGTATATCTTTGGCAAATGTATTTACATTCATCAGAGGTTCTGCCGCACCTTAAGCACCCTTCCCGCAACTATGATTCAATAAGGAAATACATGATTATGTGCAGCGCTGGAGAGATGAGAGTTGCATGCTCATGTATATCAGAGCAGGGAGAGGAAGAGAGATAATAGATAGTGAATCCCATTCCGGTTCTGTGAGAGATACAGGCACACTCCCCCCTACCACAGCAATGTCCACGCGTTGGTCTATATAGACTACAATGTTGCGCAAACCATAAACCCCGGACAGCGCAACACAAATCAATTCTTCGAATATCCAGCACGGTTTTCACATTAGGGTTTTTAGGGGGCAGCCAGGAGAATTACATAGGCGTCAATTTGAATTAACTATGATTGATTTGATCAGAATTGTTACATTGCAAACAGGGAAAATAATTGTTCATGCTACCAGAGGTACCGGATCCTGGCAAATGGATTCAGAACAAAACAGTCCAAAACGTAGAGGTTCCGGATCCTGTTGAAATGAAGCACTGGATAGCTAGCAACAATGACAAGAAGCTGCCTTGTTGGAAATCGTAGGTGGCTGTTTTCAGCTCGTTGTATCTTGTTATTGATACCATGTGTTGTTTTTAGGTTTTTTGACTGATGTCATAACTATGCTAATAATTATGGCTAAAATTCGCTAGCTAGCTAACCAACATCTGTAACGATGTATTATATGTGCAAATGTATTTATGTTTTCAATAAACATTTGGAAACTAAATATAGTTTACATGTTGCCAACAATCTAAGCCAACCTGGTCTGTTTTGGCCCATAGTTGCGCGTTTTGTTGCTAACCAATCTATTACAACCTTCTCAAATGATCTCATAACATTTAGCTCTTCTACCCTGCAATCTGAACAAAACTATCTCCCAACATTTAGCTCTACCACCCTGATCTCTGAACAAAACTATCTCCCAACATTTAGCTCTACCACCCTGATCTGTGAACAAAACTATCTCCCAACATTTAGCTCTACCACCCTGCGGTCTGAACAAAACTATCTCCCAACATTTAGCTCTACCACCCTGATCTCTGAACAAAACTATCTCCCAACATTTAGCTCTACCACCCTGATCGCTGAACAAAACTATCTCCCAACATTTAGCTCTACCACCCTGATCTCTGAACAAAACTATCTCCCAACATTTAGCTCTACCACCCTGCGGTCTGAACAAAACTATCTCCCAACATTTAGCTCTACCACCCTGATCTGTGAACAAAACTATCTCCCAACATTTAGCTCTACCACCCTGCGGTCTGAACAAAACTATCTCCCAACATTTAGCTCTACCACCCTGCGGTCTGAACAAAACTATCTCCCAACATTTAGCTCTACCACCCTGATCTCTGAACAAAACTATCTCCCAACATTTAGCTCTACCACCCTGATCTCTGAACAAAACTATCTCCCAACATTTAGCTCTACCACCCTGATCTGT
The DNA here is from genome assembly GCF_016432855.1 of Salvelinus namaycush. Classification (NCBI taxonomy): domain Eukaryota; kingdom Metazoa; phylum Chordata; class Actinopteri; order Salmoniformes; family Salmonidae; genus Salvelinus; species Salvelinus namaycush. The sequence continues at coordinate 7,925,541 of NC_052311.1, read as the reverse complement.
GAACAAAACTATCTCCCAACATTTAGCTCTACCACCCTGCGGTCTGAACAAAACTATCTCCCAACATTTAGCTCTACCACCCTGATCTCTGAACAAAACTATCTCCCAACATTTAGCTCTACCACCCTGCGGTCTGAACAAAACTAGGACTGCGGTTCAAACTCATAAAAGATACACCCTTGTCCACTTACCCTCGCCTCATGCCCTTGAGGGAATCCCCTTCACCATCTTGGAGGGCGGTCCAAATGATTAGCAAAGCAAGGGAAGTTTGCAATGTAAGCCCCTCAGCCCTCATTTTTAGTGGATTTTGCGAGTGTACAATTATGTTCACTTTGGGGCCTGAAACTCCCCATCATTCAATTTGCAACGATTGTAAATCCACTAAGAAAAGTCAGCCATAAATTAAAACCGCAACGTCAATATATGGAGTCAACATATAAGTGTAAGTAAAAACAAATGTAAATCAGTTAGAAATTGTGCTACTAATGCACATGACGGCACAAACACGTCTCGTAAAGGTAATGATGTTTTTGTTTGGTTAGCTTTTGGAATAGGCTAACGTTAATAAGCTAATTCATTTGCTAGCTATCATGCAGTAGACGTATATTAATAATTATATACAGTTGAAGTCGGAAGTTTACATACACCTTAGCCAAATACATTTAAACTCAGTCTTTCACAATTCCTGACATTTAATCCCAGTAAAAAAATTTTTTCCCTGTCTTAGGTCAGTTAGGATCACCACTTTATTTTAAGAATGTGAAATGTCAGAATGATAGTAGAGAGAATTATTTATTTCAGCTTTTATTTCTTTCATCACATCCCCAGTGGGTCAGAAGTTTACATACACTCAATTAGTATTTGGTAGCATTGCCTTTAAATTGTTTAACTTGGGTCAAAACGTTTCTGGTAGCCTTCCACAAGTTTCCCACAATAAGTTGAGTGAATTTTGGCCCATTCCTCCTGACAGAGCTGGTGTAACCGAGTCAGGTTTGTAGGCCTCCTTGCTCGCACACGCTTTTTCAGTTCTGCCCACACATTTTATAGGATTGAGGTCAGGCTTTGTGATGGCCCCTCCAATACCTTGACTTTGTTGTCCTTAAGCCATTTTGCCACAACTTTGGAAGTATGCTTGGGGTCATTGTTCATTTGGAAGACCCATTTGTGACCAAACTTTAACATCCTGACTGATGTCTTGAGATGTTGCTTGAATATATCCACATCATTTTCCTGCCTCATTTTGTGAAGTGCACCAGTCCCTCCTGCAGCAAAGCACCCCCACAACATGATGCTGCCACCCCCGTGCTTCACGGTTGGGATTGTGTTCTTCGGCTTGCAAGCCTCCTCCTTTTTCATCCAAACATAACAATGGTCATTATGGCCAAACAGTTCTATTTTTGTTTCATCAGACCAGAGGACATTTCTCCAAAAACTACAATCTTTGTCCCCATGTGCAGTTGCAAACCGTAGTCTGTCTTTTTTATGGCGGTTTTGGAGCAGTGGCTTCTTCCTTGCTGAGCGGTCTTCAGGTTATGTCGAAGGACTCGTTTTACTGTGGATATAGATACTTTTGTACCTGTTTCCTCCAGCATCTTCACAAGGCCCTTTGCTGTTGGTCTGGGATTGATTTGCACTTTTCGCACCAAAGTGCGTTCATCTCTAGGAGACAGAACGTGTCTCCTTCCTGAGCGGTATGACGGCTATGTGGTCCCATGGTTTATACTTGCGTACTATTGTTTGTACAGAGATAACGTGGTACCTTCAGGTGTTTGGAAATTGCTCCCAAGGATGAACCAGACTCGTGGAGGTCGACAAATATTTTTCTAAGGTCTTGGCTGATTTCTTTTGATTTTCCCATGATGTCAATTAAAGAGGCACTGAGTTTGAAGGTAGGCCTTGAAATACATCCACAGGTACACCGCCAATTGACTCAAATTATATCTATTAGCCTGTCAGAAGCTTCTAAAGCCATGACATTTTTTTCTGGAATTTTCCAAGTTGTTTAAATGCACAGTCAACTTAGTGTATGTAAACTTCTGACCCACTGGAATTATGATACAGTGAATTATAAGTGAAATAATCTGTCTGTAAACAATTGTTGGAAATATTACTTGTGTCATGCACAAAGTAGATGTCCTAACCGACTTATAGTTTGTTAACAAGAAATTTGTGGAGTGGTTGAAAACCTAGTTTTAATGACTCCAACCTAAGTGTATGTAAACTTCCGACTTCAACTGTATTTAATGCATGTAGACATGCAATCATAACTGATTGTAGCGCATATAAAGCACCCACAAGCTACCGGCTGAAAACACAATCATCGCGGGATGAACGAGTGACGAATTTCCGGGCAAGGGCGGTCCATTTAAAACTCATTCCTTCCTCCCTCGTCCCTTGCCCTGCAAGTGTATCATGACGTTTGACGAGTATACGTCATCAGACATGTCCACTTAATTTGAGGGCTGAGGGGATAGGGTGTGTCTTTTAAATGTTTGTACTACAGCTTATCTCACAACATTTGGTAAAGATAGTAGATGAAGTCAGAAGATGAATATGATTATTTTCTATTTTGAGCAGCGAGGTTATAGTGAGGTACAGATTCATATAACTTTTTCTTCAGTTCTCCATTTCAGTAGTCACTAACCATCTTTTTAGTTTATCTATTTTCAGTCCCACCCTTAGTTCACCATCTTTAGTATCATCTAGTCTCAGTTCTTCAGTTTCTCCAGTTCTGCTTTTCAGTTTCCATCTTCTTCAGTTTTAGATTCTTCTTAGTTTTCCTTCTTTATCATCTCTTAGTCTCCATCTCTTTAGTTTCATCTTTATTTCAGTTCATCTCATTCTTCATTCATCTCGTCTTCTCTATCTCTTCTTAGTTCTCCATCTCTTTCAGTTTTCACTCTTTTCAGTTCTCCATCTCTTCTTCAGTCTCTATCTCTCTTCAGTTCTCCATCTCTTCTTCAGTTACTATTATCTCTCTCAGTTCCATATATTATAGTTTTCATCTATTCAGTCTTATTTCTTCAGTTTTCTCGTTTTATTCTTCTTCAGTTTTTCACCTTCTTCTTAGTCTCCATACTCTTTTCAGTTATCCATCTCTTCTTCAGTTCTATTTCTTCATTCAGTTTTCTATTCTCTTCAGTTTCCTTTCTTTTCAGTTCTCATTCTTCTTCAGTTCTCTATCTCGTCTTCGTTCTCAATTCTTTTCAGTTTCCATCCTTCTTCAGTTCTCCATCTCTTCTTCAGTTCTCCATCTCTTCTTCAGTTCTCCATCTCTTCTTCAGTTCTCTATCTCTTCTTCAGTTCTCCATCTCTTCTTCAGTTTTCCCTCTCTTCTTCAGTTCTCCATCTCTTCTTCAGTTCTCCATCTCTTCTTCAGTTCTCTATCTCTTCTTCAGTTCTCCATCTCTTCTTCAGTTTTCCCTCTCTTCTTCAGTTCTCCATCTCTTCTTCAGTTCTCTATCTCTTCTTAGTTTCCATTATCTTCTTCAGTTCTTCTATCTCTTCTTCTCTCTCTCTCTTCAGTTTTCCCTCTCTTCTTCAGTTCTCCATCTCTTCTTCAGTTCTCTATCTCTTCTTCAGTTCTCCATCTCTTCTTCAGTTTTCCATCTCTTCTTCAGTTCTCTATCTCTTCTTCAGTTCTCCATCTCTTCTTCAGTTTTCCCTCTCTTCTTCAGTTCTCCATCTCTTCTTCAGTTCTCTATCTCTTCTTCAGTTCTCCATCTCTTCTTCAGTTCTCTATCTCTTCTTCAGTTCTCCATCTCTTCTTCAGTTTTCCCTCTCTTCTTCAGTTCTCCATCTTCTTCAGTTCTCTATCTCTTCTTCAGTTCTCTATCTCTTCTTCAGTTCTCCATCTCTTCTTCAGTTTTCCCTCTCTTCTTCAGTTCTCCATCTCTTCTTCAGTTCTCTATCTCTTCTTCAGTTCTCCATCTCTTCTTCAGTTCTCTATCTCTTCTTCAGTTCTCCATCTCTTCTTCAGTTTTCCCTCTCTTCTTCAGTTCTCCATCTCTTCTTCAGTTCTCTATCTCTTCTTCAGTTCTCCATCTCTTCTTCAGTTTCCCTCTCTTCTTCAGTTCTCTATCTTCAGTTCTCCATCTCTTCTTCAGTTTTCCCTCTCTTCTTCAGTTCTCCATCTCTTCTTCAGTTCTCCATCTCTTCTTCAGTTCTCTATCTCTTCTTCAGTTCTCCATCTCTTCTTCAGTTTTCCCTCTCCTCTGTCTGCTACAAATTTTGTCCTTGTTGTGTATCCACAGCTTTCTCTCACTCGGAGCCTGAGATGTGCCCTAACCTGGCAGCTAGCTAACATAAATACACACATCCAGACACACACTCATATACAGACACAAACACACACATTAGCAGAGATGGATGCTTCTCTATGGAAGTTGTTTGTTCTCTGTACTGTGTCATTGCGCAATAATGAGTTTCACTAACGCGATCAGAATATTGCCCCTGGCAGTAAATATAGCTGAGAATAATTGTGTGTGCATGTGTGTGTGTGTGTGTGTGTGTGTGTGTGTGTGTGTGTGTGTGTGTGTGTGTGTGTGTGTGTTTAACTATACTTGTGGGGACCAGAACTGTGGACAATTTGTTAAGGGTTAAGGTGAGGGTTAGTGTTCGGCTTAGGGTTAAGTTCAGGGTTAGGGTTAGGTCTAGGGTTATGGGTTAGGGAAAATAGGATTTTGAATGGGACTGAATTGTATGTCCCAGGTTAGCTGCGCAAGAATGTGTGTGTCTGTGTGTGTGTATGTGTGTGTGTGTGTGTGTGTGTGTGTGTGTGTGTGTGTGTGTGTGTGTGTGTGTGCGCGCGCGTGAGCGTGTGTGTGTCTGTCTAAGGAAGAGCCACCATTTTGTTTGTGAATTAGTGTTAATTAGTCAACTTTCAGCTCCCTATTTCTCTAATTGGCCACAACATATCTCTGCTTCCTCCAGCTGGTGGCTGTATGAGAGAATAGAGGGAAGGAGGAAGAGGAAGAGAGGGATTGGTGGAGGAAGAGAAGAGAGATGAATGTGTGTGGGGAGCATTGGTTCATCATCAGAATTCTGGTTACCCCCAGGGGAGGTGTGTGTGTGTGTGTGTGTGTGTGTGTGTGTGTGTGTGTGTGGTGTGTGTGTGTGTGTGTGTTGTGTGTGTGTGTGTGTGTGTGTGTGTGTGAACATATAGACTGAGGAATTCTACGTGAGTAATGGAGAGAGGAAACAGACGGGGATGAAAGAGAGAAGGAAGAGAGAGATGGAATGAAGGATAAGAGAAGAAACAGAGGAAGAAGATAAGAATGACAGAGCAGTGAGAGGAAATGGAGGAGGATGGAAGTCAAAGGACAGATGAGAGAGGAGTGAGAGTAAAACGATTCCACAGAAGAAAACAACATGGAGAGTTGATAGTGTAGGGAAGACAGGGGTTGATAGTGTATATAAGACAGGGGTTGATAGTGTAGAGAAGACAGGGGTTGATAGTGTAGGGAAGACAGGGGTTGATAGTGTAGAGAAGACAGGGGTTGATAGTGTAGAGAAGACAGGGGTTGATAGTGTAGAGAGAGACAGGGTTGATAGTGTAGGGAAGGACAGGGTTGATAGTGTAGAGAAGACAGGGTTGATAGTGTAGGGAGGACAGGGGTTGATATTGTAGAGAAGACAGGGGTTGATAGTGTAGGGAGGACAGGGGTTGATAGTGTAGATGAAGACAGGGGTTGATAGTGTAGAGAAGACAGGGGTTGATAGTGTAGAGAAGGACAGGGGGTTTGATAGTGTAGGGAGGACAGGGGTTGATAGTGTAGAGAAGACAGGGGTTGATAGTGTAGGGAGGACAGGGGTTGATAGTGTAGAGAAGACAGGGGTTGATAGTGTAGGGAGGACAGGGGTTGATAGTGTAGAGAAGGACAGGGGTTGATAGTGTAGAGAAGACAGGGGTTGATAGTGTAGAGAAGGACAGGGGTTGATAGTGTAGAGAAGACAGGGGTTGATAGTGTAGAGAAGGACAGGGGTTGATAGTGTAGGAGAGACAGGGGTTGATAGTGTAGAGAAGACAGGGGTTGATAGTGTAGGGAGGACAGGGGTTGATAGTGTAGAGAAGACAGGGGTTGATAGTGTAGAGAAGACAGGGGTTGATAGTGTAGAGGAAGACAGGGGTTGATAGTGTAGAGAGGACAGGGGTGGATAGTGTAGAGAAGACAGGGTTGATAGTGTAGAGAAGACAGGGTGTTGATAGTGTAGGAGAGACAGGGGTTGATAGTGTAGGGAGGACAGGGGTTGATAGTGTAGGGAAGGACAGGGGTTGATAGTGTAGAGGAGGACAGGGGTTGTAGTGTAGAGAAGACAGGGGTTGATAGTGTAGGGAAGGACAGGGGTTGATAGTGTAAGAGAAGAAAGGGGTTGATAGTGTAGAGAAGACATGGGTTGATAGTGTAGAGAAGACAGGGGTTGATAGTGTAGAGAGAACAGGGGTTGATAGTGTAGAGAAGACAGCGGTTGATAGTGTACTAGAAGACAGGGGTTGATAGTGTAGAAGACAGGGGTTGATAGTGTAGGGAAGACAGGGTTGATAGTGTAGAGAAGACAGGGGTGATAGTGTAGGAAGACAGGGGTTGATAGTGTAGAGAAGACAGGGGTGATAGTGTAGAGAAGACAGGGGTTGATAGTGTAGAGAAGACAGGGTTGATAGTGTAGAGAGGACAGGGGTTGATAGTGTAGAGGAGGACAGGGTTTGATAGTGTAGGGAGGACAGGGTTGATAGTGTAGGGAGGACAGGGGTTGATAGTGTAGGGAGGACAGGGGTTGATAGTTGTAGGGAGGACAGGGGTTGATAGTGTAGAGAGACAGGGTTGATAGTGTAGAGAAGACAGGGGTTGATAGTGTAGATAAGACAGGGGTTGATAGTGTAGAGAAGACAGGGTTGATAGTGTAGAGAAGACAGGGGTTGATAGTGTAGGGAAGACAGGGGTTGATAGTGTAGAGAAGACAGGGGTTGATAGTGTAGAGAAGACAGGGGTTGATAGTGTAGGAGAAGGACAGGGGTTGATAGTGTAGAGAAGGACAGGGGTTGATAGTGTAGGGAGACAGGGGTTGCTAGTGTAGAGAAGACAGGGGTTGATAGTGTAGGGAGGACAGGGTTTGATAGTGTAGGGAGGACAGGGGTTGATAGTGTAGGGAGGACAGGGGTGATAGTGTAGAGAAGACAGGGTTGATAGTGTAGGGAGGACAGGGGGTTGATAGTGTAGAGAAGACAGGGTTGATAGTGTAGAGAAGACAGGGGTTGATAGTGTAGAGAAGACAGGGGTTGATAGTGTAGAGAGAGACCTGGGTTGATAGTGTAGAGAAGACAGGGGTGTGTAGAGAAGACAGGGGTTGATAGTGTAGAGAAGACAGGGGTTGATAGTGTAGGGAGGACAGGGGTTGATAGTGTAGGGAAGACGGGGGTTGATAGTGTAGAGAAGACAGGGGTTGATAGTGTAGAGAAGACAGGGGTTGATAGTGTAGAGAAGACAGGGGTTGATAGTGTAGAGAAGACAGGGGTTGATAGTGTAGAGAAGACAGGGGTTGATAGTGTAGAGAAGACAGGGGTTGATAGTGTAGGGAGGACAGGGGTTGATAGTGTAGGGAGGACAGGGGTTGATAGTGTAGAGAAGACAGGGGTTGATAGTGTATGGAGGACAGGGGTTGATAGTGTAGGGAGGACAGGGGTTGATAGTGTAGAGAAGACAGGGGTTGATAGTGTAGGGAGGACAGGGGTTGATAGTGTAGAGAAGACAGGGGTTGATAGTGTAGGGAGGACAGGGGTTGATAGTGTAGAGAAGACAGGGGTTGATAGTGTAGAGAAGACAGGGGTTGATAGTGTAGAGAAGACAGGGGTTGATAGTGTAGGGAGGACAGGGGTTGATAGTGTAGAGAAGACAGGGGTTGATAGTGTAGAGAAGACAGGGGTTGATAGTGTAGGGAGGACAGGGGTTGATAGTGTAGACAAGACAGGGGTTGATAGTGTAGGGAGGACAGGGGTTGATAGTGTAGAGAGGACAGGGGTTGATAGTGTAGAGAAGACAGGGGTTGATAGTGTAGAGAAGACAGGGGTTGATAGTGTAGAGAGGACAGGGGTTGATAGTGTAGAGAGGACAGGGTTTGATAGTGTAGGGAGGACAGGGGTTGATAGTGTAGAGAAGACAGGGGTTGATAGTGTAGGGAGGACAGGGGTTGATAGTGTAGAGAGGACAGGGGTTGATAGTGTAGGGAGGACAGGGGTTGATAGTGAAGGGAGGACAGGGGTTGATAGTGTAGAGAAGACAGGGGTTGATAGTGTAGAGAAGACAGGGGTTGATAGTGTAGAGAAGACAGGGGTTGATAGTGTAGGGAGGACAGGGGTTGATAGTGTAGAGAAGACAGGGGTTGATAGTGTAGAGAAGACAGGGGTTGATAGTGTAGGGAGGACAGGGGTTGATAGTGTAGACAAGACAGGGGTTGATAGTGTAGGGAGGACAGGGGTTGATAGTGTAGAGAGGACAGGGGTTGATAGTGTAGAGAAGACAGGGGTTGATAGTGTAGAGAAGACAGGGGTTGATAGTGTAGAGAGGACAGGGGTTGATAGTGTAGAGAGGACAGGGTTTGATAGTGTAGGGAGGACAGGGGTTGATAGTGTAGAGAAGACAGGGGTTGATAGTGTAGGGAGGACAGGGGTTGATAGTGTAGAGAGGACAGGGGTTGATAGTGTAGGGAGGACAGGGGTTGATAGTGTAGAGAGGACAGGGGTTGATAGTGAAGGGAGGACAGGGGTTGATAGTGTAGAGAAGACAGGGGTTGATAGTGTAGGGAGGACAGTGGTTGATAGTGTAGGGAGGACAGGGGTTGATAGTGTAGAGAAGACAGGGGTTGATAGTGTAGAGAAGACAGCGGTTGATAGTGTAGATAAGACAGGGGTTGATAGTGTAGATAAGACAGGGGTTGATAGTGTAGAGAAGACAGCGGTTGATAGTGTAGATAAGACAGGGGTTGATAGTGTAGAGAAGACAGGGGTTGATAGTGTAGGGAGGACAGGGGTTGATAGTGTAGAGAAGACAGGGGTTGATAGTGTAGAGAAGACAGCGGTTGATAGTGTAGATAAGACAGGGGTTGATAGTGTAGAGAAGACAGGGGTTGATAGTGTAGAGAAGACAGGGGTTGATAGTTTAGGGAGGACAGGGGTTGATAGTGTAGATAAGACAGGGGTTGATAGTGTAGAGAAGACAGGGGTTGATAGTTTAGGGAGGACAGGGGTTGATAGTGTATAGAAGACAGGGGTTGATAGTGTAGGGAGGACAGGGGTTGATAGTGTAGGGAGGACAGGGGTTGATAGTGTAGGGAAGACGGGGGTTGATAGTGTAGAGAAGACAGGGGTTGATAGTGTAGAGAAGACAGGGGTTGATAGTGTAGGGAGGACAGGGGTTGATAGTGTAGATAAGACAGGGGTTGATAGTGTAGGGAGGACAGGGGTTGATAGTGTAGGGAAGACGGGGGTTGATAGTGTAGAGAAGACAGGGGTTGATAGTGTAGAGAAGACAGGGGTTGATAGTGTAGAGAAGACAGGGGTTGATAGTGTAGAGAAGACAGGGGTTGATAGTGTAGAGAAGACAGGGGTTGATAGTGTAGAGAAGACAGGGGTTGATAGTGTAGAGAAGACAGGGGTTGATAGTGTAGGGAGGACAGGGGTTGATAGTGTAGGGAGGACAGGGGTTGATAGTGTAGAGAAGACAGGGGTTGATAGTGTATGGAGGACAGGGGTTGATAGTGTAGGGAGGACAGGGGTTGATAGTGTAGAGAAGACAGGGGTTGATAGTGTAGGGAGGACAGGGGTTGATAGTGTAGAGAAGACAGGGGTTGATAGTGTAGGGAGGACAGGGGTTGATAGTGTAGAGAAGACAGGGGTTGATAGTGTAGAGAAGACAGGGGTTGATAGTGTAGAGAAGACAGGGGTTGATAGTGTAGAGAAGACAGGGGTTGATAGTGTAGGGAGGACAGGGGTTGATAGTGTAGAGAAGACAGGGGTTGATAGTGTAGAGAAGACAGGGGTTGATAGTGTAGGGAGGACAGGGGTTGATAGTGTAGACAAGACAGGGGTTGATAGTGTAGGGAGGACAGGGGTTGATAGTGTAGAGAGGACAGGGGTTGATAGTGTAGAGAAGACAGGGGTTGATAGTGTAGAGAAGACAGGGGTTGATAGTGTAGAGAGGACAGGGGTTGATAGTGTAGAGAGGACAGGGTTTGATAGTGTAGGGAGGACAGGGGTTGATAGTGTAGAGAAGACAGGGGTTGATAGTGTAGGGAGGACAGGGGTTGATAGTGTAGAGAGGACAGGGGTTGATAGTGTAGGGAGGACAGGGGTTGATAGTGTAGAGAGGACAGGGGTTGATAGTGAAGGGAGGACAGGGGTTGATAGTGTAGAGAAGACAGGGGTTGATAGTGTAGAGAAGACAGGGGTTGATAGTGTAGAGAAGACAGGGGTTGATAGTGTAGGGAGGACAGGGGTTGATAGTGTAGAGAAGACAGGGGTTGATAGTGTAGAGAAGACAGGGGTTGATAGTGTAGGGAGGACAGGGGTTGATAGTGTAGACAAGACAGGGGTTGATAGTGTAGGGAGGACAGGGGTTGATAGTGTAGAGAGGACAGGGGTTGATAGTGTAGAGAAGACAGGGGTTGATAGTGTAGAGAAGACAGGGGTTGATAGTGTAGAGAAGACAGGGGTTGATAGTGTAGAGAGGACAGGGGTTGATAGTGTAGAGAGGACAGGGTTTGATAGTGTAGGGAGGACAGGGGTTGATAGTGTAGAGAAGACAGGGGTTGATAGTGTAGGGAGGACAGGGGTTGATAGTGTAGAGAGGACAGGGGTTGATAGTGTAGGGAGGACAGGGGTTGATAGTGTAGAGAGGACAGGGGTTGATAGTGAAGGGAGGACAGGGGTTGATAGTGTAGAGAAGACAGGGGTTGATAGTGTAGGGAGGACAGTGGTTGATAGTGTAGGGAGGACAGGGGTTGATAGTGTAGAGAAGACAGGGGTTGATAGTGTAGAGAAGACAGCGGTTGATAGTGTAGATAAGACAGGGGTTGATAGTGTAGATAAGACAGGGGTTGATAGTGTAGGGAGGACAGGGGTTGATAGTGTAGGGAGGACAGGGGTTGATAGTGTAGAGAAGACAGGGGATGATAGTGTAGGGAAGACAGGGGTTGATAGTGTAGAGAAGACAGGGGTTGATAGTGTAGAGAAGACAGGGGTTGATAGTGTAGATAAGACAGGGGTTGATAGTGTAGATAAGACAGGGGTTGATAGTGTAGGGAGGACAGGGGTTGATAGTGTAGGGAGGACAGGGGTTGATAGTGTAGAGAAGACAGGGGTTGATAGTGTAGAGAAGACAGGGGTTGATAGTGTAGAGAAGACATGGGTTGATAGTGTAGATAAGACAGGGGTTGATAGTGTAGGGAGGACAGGGGTTGATAGTGTAGGGAGGACAGGGGTTGATAGTGTAGAGAAGACAGGGGTTGATAGTGTAGAGAAGACAGGGGTTGATAGTGTAGAGAAGACAGGGGTTGATAGTGTAGAGAAGACAGGGGTTGATAGTGTAGATAAGACAGGGGTTGATAGTGTAGAGAAGACAGGGGTTGATAGTGTAGGGAGGACAGGGGTTGATAGTGTAGAGAAGACAGGGGTTGATAGTGTATGGAGGACAGGGGTTGATAGTGTAGGGAGGACAGGGGTTGATAGTGTAGATAAGACAGGGGTTGATAGTGTAGAGAAGAAATGGGTTGATAGTGTAGAGAAGACAGGGGTTGATAGTGTAGAGAATACATGGGTTGATAGTGTAGAGAAGAAATGGGTTGATAGTGTAGGGAGGACCGGGGTTGATAGTGTAGGGAAGACGGGGGTTGATAGTGTAGAGAATACATGGGTTGATAGTGTAGAGAAGAAATGGGTTGATAGTGTAGGGAGGACCGGGGTTGATAGTGTAGAGAAGACAGGGGTTGATAGTGTAGAGAATACATGGGTTGATAGTGTAGAGAAGACAGGGGTTGATAGTGTAGAGAATACATGGGTTGATAGTGTAGGGAGGACCGGGGTTGATAGTGTAGAGAATACATGGGTTGATAGTGTAGAGAAGATAGGGGTTGATAGTGTAGGGAGGACAGGGGTTGATAGTGTAGAGAAGACATGGGTTGATAGTGTAGGGAGGACCGGGGTTGATAGTGTAGAGAATACATGGGTTGATAGTGTAGAGAAGACAGGGGTTGATAGTGTAGAGAAGACAGGGGTTGATAGTGTAGGGAGGACAGGGGTTGATAGTGTAGATAAGACAGGGGTTGATAGTGTAGAGAAGACAGTGGTTGATAGTGTAGAGAAGACAGGGGTTGATAGTTTAGGGAGGACAGGGGTTGATAGTGTATAGAAGACAGGGGTTGATAGTGTAGGGAGGACAGGGGTTGATAGTGTAGGGAGGACAGGGGTTGATAGTGTAGGGAAGACGGGGGTTGATAGTGTAGAGAAGACAGGGGTTGATAGTGTAGAGAAGACAGGGGTTGATAGTGTAGGGAGGACAGGGGTTGATAGTGTAGGGAGGACAGGGGTTGATAGTGTAGAGAAGACAGGGGTTGATAGTGTAGGGAGGACAGGGGTTGATAGTGTAGGGAAGACGGGGGTTGATAGTGTAGAGAAGACAGGGGTTGATAGTGTAGAGAAGACAGGGGTTGATAGTGTAGAGAAGACAGGGGTTGATAGTGTAGAGAAGACAGGGGTTGATAGTGTAGAGAAGACAGGGGTTGATAGTGTAGGGAGGACAGGGGTTGATAGTGTAGGGAGGACAGGGGTTGATAGTGTAGGGAGGACAGGGGTTGATAGTGTAGAGAAGACAGGGGTTGATAGTGTATGGAGGACAGGGGTTGATAGTGTAGAGAGGACAGGGGTTGATAGTGTAGAGAAGACAGGGGTTGATAGTGTAGGGAGGACAGGGGTTGATAGTGTAGGGAAGACGGGGGTTGATAGTGTAGAGAAGACAGGGGTTGATAGTGTAGAGAAGACAGGGGTTGATAGTGTAGAGAAGACAGGGGTTGATAGTGTAGGGAGGACAGGGGTTGATAGTGTAGGGAAGACAGGGGTTGATAGTGTAGGGAAGACAGGGGTTGATAGTGTAGAGAAGACAGGTGTTGGGTTGGTATCTGTAGAAGAGCAGCTTTCATAGCAGAGTGCATAGGGAATAGATTGTTATATAAAGAGGAGACAATAAAGAGAGAGGGGGAAGAGAGGAGAGAAACAGAGAGAGGAGAAACATGAGAGAAACAGAGAGGGGAGAAACATGAGAGAAACAGAGAGGGGAGAAACAGGAGTTGAGAGAGAGAGAGAGATTAAGATGTGTTACTGTACGGTATATATTTTATGCATGTACTCTAACCGTGAAGCTAAATATCTATTCCGGTTCGATTGTGTTGTGTGTGTGTGTGTGTGTGTGTGTGTGTGTGTGTGTGTGTGTGTGTGTGTGTGTGTGTGTGTGTGTGTGTGTGTGTGTGTGTGTGTGCCTTCGTGCGTCAGAGCATGTGCGTGTACACACACACACACACACACACACACACACACACACACACACACACACACACACACACACACACACACACACACACACACACACACACACACACACACACACACACACACAATCCCAATACACCCCCAGTGTCAGGCAGGCCTTGTAGAGGTCTTATCAGCTGTGGTTAATCAGTAGGAGGCTTAGTTACCACTAGTTTAATGATGCTCATTAATATGTAGTAATATACCCCGGGTCATACAGTAATTAAACATCTCATTCTGCACTGAGAGACAGGGAGCAGCTTAAAGAGACCCAGTGACTTGGTTTGCGTCCCAAATGGCACCCTATTCCCTATTTAATGCACTACTTTTGAGTAGTCACTTGCTCTTTGGGGTTTTAAACTGTGTATCTGATAGTTGGTCTGATAGTCTCTGGGTGGGTTGTGTGGCTGGTCTGATAGTCTCTGGGTGGGTTGTGTGGCTGGTCTGATTGCCTTTGATCTGAGGGTTAGATAGGGGGTAGCGTGAGGAGGGCAGTGAGTAATGGGTTTGAAGTGGGTAATATGATGGAGGCAACAAAAGAAGGTATGGTAGCGGAAAAAGAGAGAAAAAGGGAATATTATAAAGAGAAGGAGAGAGAGAGCGACGGAGGACTGTGCGTCAAAACCTAACGTCTACCTGGCCCACCACTCCACCCTGGACTTGAACAGATTTCACCACCAGGTCCACCTCTACAAGTCAGCAGTCCCAACTTTTGCCAGGACACTGAAGGACGTCACCCTCAACCGCAGCCCCAGCACCTCACACAGGAGCAACAGAGCAATGGACCCCTTGCCCAGACCAGCGAGACACCCTCCCAGACCTATGAGACCCCCTGCCCAGACCAGCGAGACACCCTCCCAGACCTATGAGACCCCCTGCCCAGACCAGCGAGACACCCTCCCAGACCTATGAGACCCCCTGCCCAGACCAGCGAGACACCCTCCCAGACCTATGAGACCCCCTGCCCAGACCAGCGAGACACCCTCCCAGACCTATGAGACCCCCTGCCCAGACCAGCGAGACACCCTCCCAGACCTATGAGACCCCCTGCCCAGACCAGCGAGACACCCTCCCAGACCTATGAGACCCCCTGCCCAGACCAGCGAGACACCCTCCCAGACCTATGAGACCCCCTCCTGAAGGACCTGCACCTAGAGAACCCATTCCAAGAGGACCTACACCCAGACCCCAGCATCACCATCCACATCACCACCCGAACCAGCGACCACAAACTGTTGCCACGAAGTTTGAAGCACAGATTCATCTGGAATGTCATTGTATGCTGTAACGTTAAGATTTCCCTTCACTGGAACTAAGGGGCCTGAACCATGAAAAACAGCCCCAGACCATTATTACTCCTCCACCAAACTTTACATGTTGCCACTATGCTTTGGGGCAGGTAGCGTTCTCCTGGCATCCGCCAAACCCAGATTCGTCCGTCGGACTGCCAGATGGTGAATCGTGATTCATCCCCAGAGTCCAATGGCAGCGAGCTTTACTCCACTCCAACCTACACTTGGAATTGCTTTGAGTTTTTCAATTTCAACTATTATACTAAATTCTTGCAACTAATACAATGCTATATATATATCAGCTCTGCAGAATTTGCTGTGAAGAGACAGAAGCATTAGATCAGTTCATTTGCTCCTGCCCATATGTAGCTTGTTTTTGGTCGCAGGTTCAGGAATGGCTGAAAAAATGCAACATTTACATGGAGCTAACTCTGCAAATAGCACTGCTGGATAATTTGATAAGTCATAGTCAATCGATCAATAATATAATAATACTCTTAGCAAAGGTGTGTATCTTTAATTTAGAAGAATAGAATAGAAAGATTCAGAACTTTTTTGAAACAGGACAGTGGAAAAATATATGGCAGCTAGAAATCCAATTGGTCTTCAGAGACAGATGGGAGGGGTTGAGGGTAGCTGAAGGATGGGACTAAAAACAAACAAAAGATAAATAATGTAAAATATACTGTCCATGAATTGTATATACAGTAGTATGTATAATCTGGAAGTGGAAGACTAAGTATTGTTGTTCATTAGTTTACTCCAATTAGGGGAGGGGTTGTAGGGTTAGGGGAAAACAATAATGAAGGAAAATATATTTCATTAGTAGACTCCAATTAAGGGAGGGGTGGTTATATGTACATCTGACATGTCGTAGACTTTAAATTGCAACAGCAGATACATTTGGCGTCATATGGTTCAGAATGTGTAATTTAGCCTGTTAAACACAACAACGATGATTCAAGTGAGAATTAGGCAGGTCTCATGGCGAAAAAGCAAGGAGATTATTGCCTACTTCACCCATATTTTCTTTTCTTTTAGCGAAATAAGTATTGTGTAGTTCCAGCAGTTAGCTACACCACTACATGACAAAAACACTGCCTAGATTTGAATTTAGTTCAACTACAACGAAGCTATTGTAAAATGCTAACGCTAACTCCCCAACACAGGTCATGCATGATGAGGCTGAGAGAGTGGGCAGCAACGAGATCAGCAGTATGGCAGTAGCCTTCACACACACACACTCACGCACGCACGCACGCACACTAACACACTCTTCTCACCTGACCAGCACAAGGCAGATGGTCGCAGACTGGAGAGGTGCCACATCTCAGCTCTGACCACACCTCTTTTCTTCTCTCTCTCTCTCTCTCTCTCTCTCTCTCTCTCTCTCTCTCTCTCTCTCTCTCTCTCTCTCTCTCTCTCTCTCTCTCTCTCTCTCTCTCTCTCTCTCTCTCTCTCTCTCTCTCTCTCTCTCTCTCTCTCTCTCTCTCTCTCTCTCTCTCTCTCTCTCTCTCTCTCTCTCTCTCTCTCTCTCTCTCTCTCTCTCTCTCTCTCTCTCTCTCTCTCTCTCTCTCTCTCTCTCGTTAACATTGCCAAAGCAAGTGAAGTAGATACTATACAAAAGTGAAATAAACAATAAAAATTACACTCATAGAAGTTCCAAAAGAATAAAGACATTACAAGTGTCATATTATGTATATGTACAAGTGGTTAATTTACAAAAGGTAAAATAAATAAGCATAAATATGGTTTGTATTTACAATGGTGTTTGTTCTTCACTGGTTGCCCTTATCTTGTGGCAACAGGTCACAAATCTTGCTGCTGTGATGGCACACTGTGGTATTTCTCCCAGTAGATATGGGAGTTTATCAAAATTGGGTTTGTTTTCTAATTCTTCGTGGATCTGTGTAATCTGAGGGAAATATGTGTCTCTAATATGGTCATACATTGGGCAGGAGGTTAGGAATTGCCGCTCAATTTTATCTAATTTTGTGGGCAGTGTGCACATAGCCTGTCTTCTCTTGAGAGCCAGGTCTGCCTACGGCGGCCTTTCTCAATAGCAAGCCTCTGCTCACTGAGTCTGTACATAGTCAAAGCTTTCCTTAAGTTTGGGTTAGTCACAGTGCTCAGGTATTCTGCCACTGTGTATTCTCTGTTTAGGGCCAACTAGCATTCTAGTTTGCTCAGTTTTTTTGTTAATTCTTTCCAATGTCTCAAGTAATTATCTTTTTGTTTTCTCGTGATTTGGTTGGGTCTAATTGTGTTGCTGTCCTGGGGCTCTGTGGGGTCTGTTTGTGTTTGTGAACAGAGCTGCAGGACCAGCTTGCTTTGGGGACTCTTCTCCAGGTTCATCTCTCTGTAGGTGATGGCTTTGTTAGGGAAGGTTTGGTAATCGCTTTCTTTTAGGTGATTGTAGACTTTAACGGCTCTTTTCTGGATTTTGATAATAAGCGGGTATCAGCCTAATTCTGCTCTGCATGCATTATTTGGTGTTCTACGTTGTACATGGAGGATATTTTTGCAGAATTCTGCATGCAGAGTCTCAATTTGTTGTTTGTCCCATTTTGTGAAGTCTTGGTTGGTGAGCGGACCCCAGACCTCACAACCATAAAGGGCAATGGGCTCTATGACTGATTCAAGTATTTTTAGCCAGATCCTAATTGGTATGTTGAAACTTATGTTCCTTTTGATGGCATAGAATGCCCTTCTTGCCTTGTCTCTCAGATCATTCACAGCTTTGTGGAAGTTACCTGTGGCGCTGATGTTTAGGCCGAGGTATGTATAGTTTTTTGTGTGCTCTAGGGCAACAGTGTCTAGATGGAATTTGTGGTCCTGGCGACTGGACCTTTTTTGGAACACCAATATTTTGGTCTTACTGAGATTTACTGTCAGGGCCCAGGTCTGACAGAATCTGTGCAGAAGATCTAGGTGCTGCTGTAGGCCCTCCTTGGTTGGTGACAGAAGCACCAGATCATCAGCAAACAGTAGACATTTGACTTCGGATTCTAGTAGGGTGAGGCCGGGTGCTGCAGACTGTTCTAGTGCCTTCGCCAATTCGTTGATATATATGTTGAAGAGGGTGGGGCTTAAGCTGCATCCCTGTCTCACCCCACGACCCAGTGTGAAGTAAGGTGTGCGTTTTTTGCCAATTTTAACCGCACACTTGTTGTTTGTGTACATGGATTTTATAATGTCGTATGTTTTACCCCCAACACCACTTTCCATCAATTTGTATAGCAGACCCTCATGCCAAATTGAGTCGAAGGCTTTTTTGAAATCAACAAAGCATGAGAAGACTTTGCCTTTGTTTTGGTTTGTTTGGTTGTCAATTAGGGTGTGTAGGGTGAATACATGGTCTGTTGTACGGTAATTTGGTAAAAAGCCAATTTGACATTTGCTCAGTACATTGTTTTCATTGAGGAAATGTACGAGTCTGCTGTTAATGATAATGCAGAGTATTTTCCCAAGGTTACTGTTGACGCTCTCTCTCTGTCTCTCTGTCTCTCTCTCTCTCTCTCTCTGTCTCTCTCTCTCTCTGTCTCTCTGTCTCTCACTCTCTATGTCTCTCTCCCTCTCTCTCTGTCTCTCTCCCTCTCTCTCTGTCTCTCTCCCTCTCTCTCTGTCTCTCTGTCTCTCTCTATCTCCCTGTCTCTCTGTCTCTGTCTCTCTCTCTCTCTATGTGTCTTTACTCTCTGATTGCGCTGTGTCTCCTTTGCATAATCAGCCAGTTACTAGTCCAGGCATGATAACTCCGTAGAGGAATAATCTCCCTCCCTGCTCCAGACATCATCAATCTACACACAGATACACAAGAGGGCTGGATGACTTTGGCTTAACTTTACACCAATGTTGCTGTATGGAGCAAGTGATTAGGAACAGAGTGTAAAGGCTCTTTCTCTCTCTCTCTGTGTGTGTGTGTGTGTGTGTGTGTGTGTGTGTGTGTGTGTGTGTGTGTGTGTGTGTGTGTGTGTGTGTGTGTGTGTGTGTGTGTGTGTCTCTGTGTGTGTCTCTGTGTGTGTGTATGTCTGTCTGTGTGTGTGTTACCATTGACCTTCAAGGGGTCAACCCCGGCTAATCTGTCATCATGACGATTAGCTTAGCTTCCAGGTCGCTCTGTGCCATAGCAACTGACATAGCCCACCCTTCCGGTACACATACACACACACGGCCGTCAGTGTTGCTACTGGTGTGTAGTGGTCACAGCATTCTGGTGGCCTGGTGGGTCAGAGAGACAGCTGACGATGACTATCTCTGACATCATCACGCCAGGAGGTGATGTCCCATTAACAGCAGGATCACTTGTGGGCATGCATGTGTGTGTGTGTGTGTGTATGCTTGTCTCTAGGATATCTGCAAGTTTGTCACTAATGTCACCAGCAAGGGTTTAAATACTACATGAGCTTCTTCCCAACATGGAGGTGTGTGTGTGTGTGTTTGTGTGTGTGTGTGTGTGTGTGCTGCTCAACTCTTATGGAAACACCTCTCTATTGAACATTTAACAGTGTGAATGTACTTTGTTGTACCTCTCTATCTCTGTCTCTCATTATCTCATTCTCTCTATCTCTCTGTCTCTCTCCCTCTCTGTCTTTCTCCTTCCCTCTGTCTCTCTCCCTCTCAGTCTCTCTCCCTCTCCCTCTCTGTCTCTCTCCCTCTGTCTCTCTCTCCCTCTCCCTGTCTCCCTCTCTGTCTCTCCCTCTCAATTCAATTCAATTCAATTCAAGGGGCTTTATTGGCATGGGAAACATGTGTTAACATTGCCAAAGCAAGTGAGGTAGATAATATACAAAAGTGAAATAAACAATAAAAATGAACAGTAAACATTACACATACAGAAGTTTCAAAACAATAAAAACAATGTACAAATGGTTAAAGTACACAAGGGAAAATAAATAAGCATAAATATGGGTTGTATTTACAATGGTGTTTGTTCTTCACTGGTTGCCCTTTTCTTGTGGCAACAGGTCACAAATCTTGCTGCTGTGATGACACACTGTGGAATTTCACCCAGTAGATATGGGAGTTTATCAAAATTGGATTTGTTTTCGAATTCTTTGTGGATCTGTGTGATCTGAGGGAAATATCTCTCTAATATGGTCATACATTGGGCAGGAGGTTAGGAAGTGCAGCTCAGTTTCCACCTCATTTTGTGGACAGTGTGCACATAGCCTGTCTTCTCTTGAGAGCCATGTCTGCCTACGGCGGCCTTTCTCAATAGCAAGGCTATGCTCACTGAGTCTGTACATAGTCAAAGCTTTCCTTAAGTTTGGGTCAGTCACAGTGGTCAGGTATTCTGCCACTGTGTACTCTCTGTTTAGGGACAAATAGCATTCTAGTTTGCTCTGTTTTTTTGTTAATTCTTTCCAATGTGTCAAGTAATTATCTTTTTGTTTTCTCATGATTTGGTTGGGTCTAATTGTGCTGTTGTCCTGGGGCTCTGTGGGGTGTGTTTGTGTTTGTGAACGGAGCCCTAGGACCAGCTTGCTTAGGGGACTCTTCTCCAGGTTTATCTCTCTGTAGGTGATGGCTTTGTTATGGAAGGTTTGGGAATCGCTTCCTTTTAGGTGGTTGTAGAATTTAACGGCTCTTTTCTGGATTTTGATAATTAGTGGGTATCGGCCTAATTCTGCTCTGCATGCATTATTTGGTGTTCTACGTTGTACACGGAGGATAGTTTTGCAGAATTCTGCATGCAGAGTCTCAATTTGGTGTTTGTCCCATTTTGTGAAGTCTTGGTTGGTGAGCGGACCCCAGACCTCACAACCATAAAGGGCGATGGGCTCTGACTGATTCAAGTATTTTTAGCCAGATCCTAATTGGTATGTTGAAATTTATGTTCCTTTTGATGGCATAGAATGCCCTTCTTGCCTTGTCTCTCAGATCGTTCACAGCTTTGTGGAAGTTACCTGTGGCGCTGATGTTTAGGCCGAGGTATGTATAGTTTTTTGTGTGCTCTAGCGCAACAGTGTCTAGATGGAATTTGTGGTCTTGGCGACTGGACCTTTTTTGGAACACCATTATTTTGGTCTTACTGAGATTTACTGTCAGGGCCCAGGTCTGACAGAATCTGTGCAGAAGATCTAGGTGCTGCTGTAGGCCCTCCTTGGTTGGTGACAGAAGCACCAGATCATCAGCAAACAGTAGACATTTGACTTCGGATTCTAGTAGGGTGAGGCCGGGTGGTGCAGACTGTTCTAGTGCCTTCGCCAATTCGTTGATATATATGTTGAAGAGGGTGGGGCTTAAGCTGCATCCCTGTCTCACCCCACGACCCTGTGTGAAGAAATGTGTGTTTTTTTTTGCCAAACTTGTTGTTTGTGTACATGGATTTTATAATGTCGTATGTTTTACCCCCAACACCACTTTCCATCAATTCGAAAAGCAGACCCTCATGCCAAATTGAGTCGAAGGCTTTTTTGAAATCAACAAAGCATGAGAAGACTTTGCCTTTGTTTTGGTTTGTTTGGTTGTCAATTAGGGTGTGTAGGGTGAATACATGGTCTGTTGTACGGTAATTTGGTAAAAGCCAATTTGACATTTGCTCAGTACATTGTTTTCATTGAGGAAATGTACGAGTCTGCTGTTAATGATAATGCAGAGTATTTTCCCAAGGTTACTGTTGACGCATATTCCACGGTAGTTATTGGGGTCAAATTTGTCTCCACTTTTGTGGATTGGGGTGATCAGTCCTTCCAAATATTGGGGAAGATGCCAGAGCTCAGGACGATGTTAAAGAGTTTTAGTATAGCCAATTGGAATTTGTTGTCTGTATATTTGATCATTTCATTAAGGATACCATCAACACCACAGGCCTTTTTGGGTTGGAGGGTTTTTATTTTGTCCTGTAGCTCATTCAATGTAATTGGAGAATCCAGTGGGTTCTGGTAGTCTTTAATAGTTGATTCTAGGATTTGTATTTGATCATGTATATGTTTTTGCTCTTTATTCTTTGTTATAGAGCTCTGTCTCTCTCTCTCTGTCTCTCTCCCTCTCTTTCACTCTCCCTCTCTGTCTCTCTCACTCCTGTCTCTCCTGTCTCTCTCACTCCTGTCTCTCCTGTCTCTCTCCCTCTCTGTCTCTCTCCCCCTCTGTCTGTCTGTCTCTAACATGTGTTCTTTGTCCTCTATGTGTCTGCTACCTTTCCCTGTGTCGGCACTGTGGGAGTCTGATAGCTTCACACACACACACACACACACACACACACACACACACACACACACACACACACACACACACACACACACACACACACACACACACACACACACACACACACACACACACACATTTCCTACACACTTGTTTTTACTCAAAATAAGCCCCTCTTCTTTCCTCCCCAGTGTGTGTGTGTGTGTGTGTGTGTGTGTGTGTGTGTGTGTGTGTGTGTGTGTGTGTGTGTGT
The DNA here is from genome assembly GCF_016432855.1 of Salvelinus namaycush. Taxonomy (NCBI): domain Eukaryota; kingdom Metazoa; phylum Chordata; class Actinopteri; order Salmoniformes; family Salmonidae; genus Salvelinus; species Salvelinus namaycush. The sequence continues at coordinate 7,903,278 of NC_052311.1, read as the reverse complement.
GTGTGTGTGTTAAGCCGAACTTCATTCATTCCCTCTAGAGCTCAAGCAAAGTCATTTCTACCCACAACCCCCTGCAGTGGAAATGCAAGCTAAACTTCTAGACTGAGAACAACTCCTCAGCCATGAGTCACCACACAGGCACACACACACACACACACACACACACACACACACACACACACACACACACACACACACACACACACACACACACTAATCCATGACTCACAGACACAGAACACAGGAGCAAGAGAGACAGGAGAGACAGGAGCGAGAGAGACAGGAGAGACAGGAGAGACAGGAGAGACAGGAGAGACATGACCGAGAGAGACAGGAGAGACAGGAGAGACAGGAGTGAGAGAGACAGGAGAGACAGGAGAAACACGAGAGACAGGAGCGAGAGAGACAGGAGAGACAGGAGTGAGAGAGACAGGAGAGACAGGAGTGAGAGAGACAGGAGATACAGGAGCGAGAGATATAAGAGAGAAAGGAGAGACAGGAGCGAGAGAGACAGGAACGAGAGAGACAGGAGAGACAGGAACGAGAGAGACAGGAGAGACTGGAGCGAGAGAGACAGAAGAGACAGGAGCGAGAGAGACAGGAGAGACAGGAGCGAGAGAGACAGGAGAGACAGGAGCAAGAGAGACAGGAGAGACATGAGAGACAGGAGAGACACGAGTGAGAGAGACAGGAGAGACAGGAGAGACAGGAGAGACAGGAGAGTCAGGTGCGAGAGAGACAGGAGAGTCAGGTGCGAGAGAGACAGGAGAGACAGGAGTGAGAGAGACAGGAGATACAGGAGAAAGAGAGACAGGAGCGAGAGAGATAAGAGAGAAAGGAGAGACAGGAGCGAGAGAGACAGGAGAGACAGGAGAGACAGGAACGAGAGAGACATGAGAGACTGGAGCGAGAGAGACAGGAGTGAGAGAGACAGGAGTGAGAGAGACAGGAGCGAGAGAGACAGGAGAGACAGGAGCAAGAGAGACATTAGAGACAGGAGTGAGAGAGACAGGAGAGACATGAGCGAGAGAGACAGGAGAGACATGAGCGAGAGAGACAGGAGAGACATGAGCGAGAGAGACAGGAGAGACAGGAGATACAGGAGAGACATGAGCGAGAGAGACAGGAGAGACAAGAGCGAGAGAGACAGGAGCGACAGGAGAGACAGGAGCGAGAGAGACAGGAGAGACAGGAGCGAGAGAGACAGGAGAGACAGGAGAGACATGAGAGAAAGGAGAGACAGGAGCGAGAGAGACAGGAGAGACACGAGAGACAGGAGAGAAACGGGAGACAGGAGAGAGATAGGAGAGACAAGAGAGAGAGAGACAGGAGAGACATGAGAGACTGGAGAGATGGGAGCGAGAGAGACAGGAGAGACATGAGCGAGAGAGACAGGAGAGCCACGAGAGACAGGAGAGAAACGGGAGACAGGAGAGACAGGAGAGAGAGAGACAGGAGAGACATGAACAGGAGTGAGAGAGACAGGAGAGACAGGAGATACAGGAGTGAGAGAGAAAGGAGAGACAGGAGCGAGAGAGACAGGAGAGACAGGGAGACATTAAAGTGAATAGCCTAAATTCATCCCTCTCTATTCTACAGTAACAGACAACCTTTGTAATACAGAAATAATGACACATTCTGGGACCATAACCAGTTGGCTGTAAACTAGATACATAATTGCCATTTACTGAAAGACATGACTCTACCCTCCCCTCCTATCCTCCCCTTCCTCCGTTTTGTCCCCTTCCAATCCTCTCTTACCTCCCCTCTCATCCCTCCCTTTCCTCTCCTCCCCTTCCTTTCCTCCCCTTCACTTCCATTCCTCCCTTTCCTTCCCTTCCCTCCCCTCCCTTCACCTTCCTTTCCTCTCCTCCCCTTCCTCTCCTCTCACCCTCCTTTCGTCCTCTCAGCCTCTCTCTCTGTCCCTCATCATTATATTTCAATGATCAGACCAGGACAGTGTGGCGGTAGTGTGGCGATGGAGACACTGACGCATGCTACCATCTGGGCATGGTACAAGCAGGTGGACGGACACAGAGGGCCAGAGCCTGTCAGCCACACACACACACAAACACGCAGAAGGCCATAGTCAGTCAGCTGGATAGTGTTCCTCACTGTTTATTAGAGAGAAATAACCAAACAGAACTCAACTCTATTTCTGGCCCAACAGATGTGGCGATAAACACCCCGTCAAAACAACACATACCCCAGAGGATCCTGGGATATGGCGGTCCTCCAAGACCAACCTCTAGGGACGCCAGTCTCCCTCTCTAGCGCCATCTCTCCTATCCCTCCTTCTCCTTCCCTCCGATTCATCCCTCGCTTCTCTTGTTACCATGGTAACGGGTTGGTAAACACACATGGTTCTCTTGAATGATCGAGAGAAGCTCAACACTGGAGAACACTGGAGCACACTAGAGAACACTGGAGAACACTGGACCACACTGGACCACACTGGAGAACACTGGAGAACACTGGAGCACACTGGAGAACACTGGAGAACACTGGAGCACACTAGAGAACACTGGACAACACTGGACAACACTGGACAACACTGGACCACACTGGACATCACTGGACAACACTGGACCACACTGGACATCACTGGAGAACACTGGAGAACACTGGAGAACACTGGACCACACTGGACCACACTGGACCACACTGGACCACACTGGAGAACACTGGAGAACACTGGACCACACTGGAGAACACTGGAGAACACTGGAGCACACTAGAGAACACTGGACAACACTGGAGAACACTGGAGAACACTGGACCACACTGGAGAACACTGGAGAACACTGGACAACACTGGACAACACTGGAGAACACTGGAGAACACTGGACCACACTGGACATCACTGGAGAACACTGGACAACACTGGACAACACTGGAGAACACTGGACCACACTGGAGAACACTGGACAACACTGGAGAACACTGGACAACACTGGAGAACACTGGACCACACTGGACAACACTGGACAACACTGGAGAACACTGGACCACACTGGAGAACACTGGACAACACTGGAGAACACTGGACAACACTGGAGAACACTGGACCACACTGGACAACACTTGGCAACACTGGAGAACACTGGAGAACACTGGACCACACTGGACAACACTGGAGAACACTGGACATCACTGGAGAACACTGGAGATCACTGGAGAACACTGGAGAACACTGGACCACACTGGAGAACACTGGACAACACTGGAGAACACTGGACCACACTGGACATCACTGGACAACACTGGAGAACACTGGAGAACACTGGACCACACTGGACAACACTGGAGAACACTGGAGCACACTGGACAACACTGGACAACACTGGAGAACACTGGAGAACACTGGACCACACTGGACCACACTGGAGAACACTGGACCACACTGGACCACACTGGACATCACTGGAGAACACTGGACAACACTAGAGAACACTGGACAACACTGGACAACACTAGAGAACACTGGACAACACTGGACAACACTGGACAACACTGGAGAACACTGGACCACACTGGACCACACTGGACCACACTGGACAACACTGAAGAACACTAGAGAACACTGGACAACACTGGACAACACTGGAGAACACTGGAGAACACTGGACCACACTGGACCACACTGGAGAACACTGGACCACACTGGACCACACTGGACATTACTGGACAACACTGGAGAACACTGGAGAACACTGGTCAACACTGGACAACACTGGACAACACTGGAGAACACTGGACCACACTGGAGAACACTGGACAACACTGGACAACACTGGACAACACTGGACCACACTGGAGAACACTGGAGAACACTGGACCACACTGGAGAACACTGGACAACACTGGACAACACTGGACAACACTGGAGAACACTGGACCACACTGGACATCACTGGAGAACACTGGACAACACTGGAGAACACTGGAGAACACTGGACAACACTGGACAACACTGGACCACACTAGAGAACACTGGACAACACTGGACAACACTGGAGAACACTGGAGAACACTGGACCACACTGGACCACACTGGAGAACACTGGACCACACTGGACCACACTGGACATTACTGGACAACACTGGAGAACACTGGAGAACACTGGTCAACACTGGACAACACTGGACAACACTGGAGAACACTGGACCACACTGGAGAACACTGGACAACACTGGACAACACTGGACAACACTGGACCACACTGGAGAACACTGGAGAACACTGGACCACACTGGAGAACACTGGACAACACTGGACAACACTGGACAACACTGGAGAACACTGGACCACACTGGACATCACTGGAGAACACTGGACAACACTGGAGAACACTGGAGAACACTGGACAACACTGGACAACACTGGACCACACTGGAGAACACTGGACCACACTGGACCACACTGGACAACACTGGAGAACACTGGACCACACTGGACCACACTGGACCACACTGGACAACACTGGAGAACACTGGAGAACACTGGACCACACTGGAGAACACTGGACAACACTGGAGAACACTGGACATCACTGGAGAACACTGGAGAACACTGGACAACACTGGACCACACTGGAGAACACTGGACCACACTGGAGAACACTGGACATCACTGGACAACACTGGAGAACACTGGAGAACACTGGACCACACTGGACAACACTGGAGAACACCAGAGAACACTGGACAACACTGGACAACACTGGAGAACACTGGACAACACTGGACAACACTGGACCACACTGGACCACACTGGACCACACTGGACAACACTGAAGAACACTGGAGCACACTAGAGAACACTGGACAACACTGGACAACACTGGAGAACACTGGAGAACACTGGACCACACTGGACCACACTGGAGAACACTGGACCACACTGGACCACACTGGACATTACTGGACAACACTGGAGAACACTGGACAACACTGGACCACACTGGAGAACACTGGACAACACTGGACCACACTAGAGAACACTGGACAACACTGGAGAACACTGGACCACACTGGACCACACTGGAGAACACTGGACCACACTGGACCACACTGGACATCACTGGAGAACACTGGAGAACACTGGACCACACTGGAGAACACTGGACAACACTGGACAACACTGGACCACACTGGACAACACTGGAGAACACTGGACCACACTGGAGAACACTGGACCACACTGGACAACACTGGAGAACACTGGACCACACTGGACAACACTGGAGAACACTGGACCACACTGGACAACACTGGACCACACTGGACCACACTGGACCACACTGGACAACACTGGACAACACTGGAGAACACTGGACCACACTGGACAACATTGGACCACACTGGACAACACTGGAGAACACTGGACCACGCTGGACAACACTGGAGAACACTGGACCACACTGGACAACACTGGAGAACACTGGACCACACTGGACCACACTGGACAACACTGGACAACACTGGACCACACTGGACAACACTGGACCACACTGGACAACACTGGAGAACACTGGAGAATACTGGACCCCACTGGACAACACTGGAGAACACTGGAGAACACTGGAGAACCCTGGACCACACTGGACAACACTGGACCACACTGGAGAACACTGGAGAACACTGGACCACACTGGAGAACACTGGAATATGTCTTCTTTCTCTATTTCGGCCTCTCCCTCCTCTTCCCTTCTCTCTCTCTTCATCTCCCTCTCTCAGTCTTCCTCTATCCCTCCCTCCTTCCCACTCTCCCCCCAGTATAATCCCATTAAGGCCAATATTCCAGGCTACTGAGCATCCTTTCTATGCAGCAATTACAAACCTTTAGAGACATCAACAGACCATTTCTTCTCCGCTCACACCATCCATCAACTATTTATCTTCTCAGACACTAAGAGGATTTGGTGGGTGAGTGTGTGCATGTGTGTGCATGTGTTACATTGTCTGTCTTACATAAAAAGGCTCTGTAGGGATTCTAGATTTATAGATTATAGATGCTATGATAGTAGTATGAATTCAAGTGAGAGAAAGTAAATGTATACTGCACAGCAGACAATGTAAGGCCATCATATCTCTGAGTGTATTTCCATTGTCCTGGTGTTATCAGCTGAGAGACACAGTTCATCCCAGGGTTTAGTGGGTTAATATGACATGCTGAGAGACACAGTTCATCCCAGGGTTTAGTGGGTTAATATGACATGCTGAGAGACACAGTTCATCCCAGGGTTTAGTGGGTTAATATGACATGCTGAGAGACACAGTTCATCCCAGGGTTTAGTTGGGGTTAATATGACATGCTGAGAGACACAGTTCATCCCAGGGTTTAGTGGGTTAATATGACATGCTGAGAGACACAGTTCATCCCAGGGTTTAGTGGGTTAATATGACATGCTGAGAGACACAGTTCATCCCAGGGTTTAGTGGGTTAATATGACATGCTGAGAGACACAGTTCATGCCAGGGTTTAGTTGGGGTTAATATGACATGCTGAGAGACACAGTTCATCCCAGGGTTTAGTGGGTTAATATGACATGCTGAGAGACCCAGTTCATCCCAGGGTTTAGTGGGTTAATATGACATGCTGAGAGACACAGTTCATCCCAGGGTTTAGTGGGTTAATATGACATGCTGAGAGACACAGTTCATCCCAGGGTTTAGTGGGTTAATATGACATGCTGAGAGACACAGTTCATCCCAGGGTTTAGTGGGTTAATATGACATGCTGAGAGACACAGTTCATCCCAGGGTTTAGTTAGGGTTAATATGACATGCTGAGAGACACAGTTCATCCCAGGGTTTAGTGGGTTAATATGACATGCTGAGAGACACAGAGTTGTAGCTAAACTCTGGGCTGGGGTTAATGCCATGCAAATGTTGTAATTGATGCTCGATGTGTGTGTGTGTGTGCGTGCGTTTGTGTGCGTGCGTGTGCGTGCGTGTGCGTGCGTGAGTGTGTGTGTGCGCGTGCGTATGTGTGTTTGTATGCGTGCGTGCGTGCGTAGGTGCGTGCGTGCGTGTGCGTGCGTGAGTGTGTGTGTGCGCGTGCGTATGTGTGTTTGTATGCGTGCGTGCGTGCGTAGGTGCGTGTGTGTGTTTGCGTGCGTGTGTAGCAGGTTTGAGCCCTTTGTGACATTGAGGTGTGTACATTAGTAAAGGCCTGTAGAACTGAGAACTGATGACACAAGGCTTCATCTGCCCTTACAACAGAGTAATTTTACTAGCTACACTGTCCCACCACCTAGTTAGACAGAGAGACAGAGAGACACAGAGAGACAGAGAGAGACAGACAGAGACAGAGACAGACAGAGACAGAGACAGAGAGAGACAGATAGAGAGACAGAGAGACACAGAGACACAGAGAGACACAGAGAGACAGAGACAGAGTGATGACAGTGAAAGACAATGTGCCACCAAGCGAGCTACAAAACAATTAGTCAGACAATAGAGGTGACACTGTGTTGATGCTAGATCACCATGGAAACGATGGAACACTGCATGATCAGTCAAACACTACCCACTTATTGCTCACGCTATTTTCTAGAGATAGAGAGAAATTGTGAAAATGGAGAGAGGGACGGATGTAGGAGAGCAGGGGAGAGGAGATCCCTCTCCATCCCTCCCTGCATCTCTCCATCCCTCCTCTCTCCATCCCTCCCTGCATCTCTCAATCTCTCCATCCATCCCTCCTCTCTCAATCCCTCCATCCACCCATCCTCTCTCCATCCCTCCCTGCATCTTTCCATCCCTCCATTCCTCTTCTCTCCATCTCTCCATCCGTCCCTCCAATCCTCCCTCCCTCCATCCCTCCCTCCAACCCTCCCTCCATCTCTCCCTCCATCTATCCATCGCTCCATCCCCCTCTTCCGTCCCTCAGGCACTGGCCCACCTCAGGAGGAACCCAGTTTGAGTCTCTCCTGGGAGCCGGGGGGACGTGTTGGGCATCGCACCCCCGGTCCGTCCCCTTCAAGATTCCCCTGGTGGGGGAAATGCCAGATGGTCAAAGATGGTCAAAGGAAACACACTCCAACTCATTATGGTCAAAGGAAACGCACTCCAACTCATTATGGTCAAAGGAAACACACTCCAACTCAGTAGAAGAAAGAACGTGCCAGGATGTTATTTTGTGAAATAGGTTTAGAAGTGCTATCAAAGCATTCAAACAAAACCAACGCCAAAATATCCCATTAATAAACCAATGTATGTGCTAAGCTAAACCAACAGGCTAACCAAACACTGGCTCATTAGGAGAGAGAGAGAGAGAGCGATGGGAGAGGGAGCGAGAAAGAGAGGGGAGAGAGAGTGGGAGAGAGAGAGGGAGAGATAGAGAGAGAGAGAAGGAGAGAGAGAGAGGGGTGGAGAAAGAGATAGAGGGAGAGAGAGAGAGAAGGAGAGAGAGAGGGGGGGAGAAAGAGAGGGAGAGAGAGAGTGGGAGAGAGAGACAGAGAGAAGGAGAGAGAGAGGGGTGGAGAAAGAGAGGGAGAGAGAGACAGAGAGAAGGAGAGAGAGAGGGGTGGAGAAAGAGAGGGAGAGAGAGACAGAGAGAAGGAGAGAGAGAGGGGTGGAGAAAGAGAGGGAGAGATAGAGGGAGAGAGAGACAGAGAGAAGGAGAGAGAGAGGGGTGGAGAAAGAGAGGGAGAGAGAGACAGAGAGAAGAAGAGAGAGAGGGAGAGAGAGAGCGCAGTCGGGGATAACAAGTATGGAGGATTGTGGAGAAACATCCCCCTGATCCAATCTAAAGGGTGTTTCTGTCTGGGTCCAGAGCAGAGAGGTCAACACATCACACTGAGCTAATTGACAGCTAGTGAAAGTGATATTCATACATTTGACAGAAACCCACTAATAATCAGAGAGAGAAACATGTTTGGAAGTAGTTTCAGCAGATGTTTTGCTTGGATGACAGTGACAGCTTTTTGATAAGAGTTATTCACTAAATAACAGTCTAGGCACTTCTTACTATCCCCACTCTCGCTGTCTCCCTCTCTCTCCCTCTCTCTCTGTCTCCCTCTCTCTCCCACTCTCTCTCTCTCCCTCTCTCTCCCTCTCTCTCTGTCTCCCTCTCTCTCCCACTCTCTCTCTCTCCCTCTCTCTCTGTCTCCCTCTCTCTCCCTCTCTCTTTCTCAGACTATATGTGGATATGCGTGTGCGTGCATGTGTGTGTGTATGTGTGTGTGTATGTGTGTGTAAAGGAGTAGTCTGTCAGTCAGCCAACATATTCTGGCAGCTTCCATCAGACACCTGCTTCTCTGTCAGACAGGCTGACTGCTGAGAGAGAGAATGAGAGAGAACAAGAGAATGAGAAAATGAGGAGGATGTGGAGAAACAGAATGACAGAGGGAGAGGAGGGGAGGAGGGAAGGAGGGGAGGAGGGGGGAGACAGAGAGGGGGGGGGCAGTAGAGAGTAGAGAGAATGTGTCTGTGTGCTAGTTGACTGAAGAAAAACACAGAGAGAGATGTGCACACTACCCACAAAATGAAGTGGAAACTGAGCTGCACTTCCTAACCTCCTGCCAAATGTATGACCATATTAGAGACACATATTTCCCTCAGATTACACAGATCCACAAAGAATTCGAAAGCAAACCCGATTTTGATAAACTCCCATATCTACTGGGTGAAATACCACAGTGTCCAATCACAGCAGCAAGATTTGTGACCTGTTGCCACAAGAAAAGGGCAACCAGTGAAGAACAAACACCATTGTAAATACAACCCATATTTGTGTTTATTTTTTTCTTCCCTTTCTACTTTAACTATTTGCACATCGTTATAACACTGTATATATACATAATATTACATTTTAAATGTCTTTATTTTTTGTAACTTCTATGAGTGTCATTTTTTATTGTCAATTTCACTTTTGTTTATTATCGTCTTCACTTGCTTTGGCAATGTTAACATATGTTTCCTATGCCAATAAAACCCTTGAATTGAAATAAGAGAGCGAGAGAGAGAAAGGAGTGATAGATATGTTTGTGACATTGCGTGTGTGTGTGTGTGGTTGTGTGAGTGTGAGTGTGTGGTTGTGTATGTGTGGTTGTGTGTGTGTGTGTGGTTGTATGTGTGGTTGTGAATGTGAGTGTGTGTGTGTGTGTGGTTGTTTGTGTGTGTGTGGTTGTGTGAGTGAGTGTGTGTGTGTGTGGTTGTGTGAGTGAGTGTGTGTGTGTGTGTGTGTGTGGTTGTGTGTGTGTGTGTGTGTGTGACAGGGTGTAATAAGAAAGGTAGTTTATTGATTGACTGTTGGATTGATGTAGACCTGATGTGCTTTCTGCTCCAGGGAAGAGGAGAGGGGAGGGTAGGGGGGGAGAGGGGAGGGTAGGGGGGGAGAGGGGAGGGTAGGGGAGGGGAGGGGAGGGGAGGGGAGGAGAGGAGAGGGGAGGACCTAAGAGGGGAGGAGAGGAGAGAAGGAAAGGAGAACATACAACCACAGGCCTAAGGAAAGGCTGTGGTCACCTTGCTGCCTTTTCAGGAAAAACATTGAGGGAGGAAGAGAGAGAGAAAGGCGATGGAAGAAAGTCACATGAGTTGAAGGTTTAAGTGGAGTGGTTGGTGTGATGGGTCGATGCAGGCGGGGGTCTGTTGATAAATACAACAGGAAGTGGGCTATACCAGATTGACAACCTAATTAGATGACTGTGTGTTTGTGTCAGCCATGACCACAGTTGACCAGGGAAAATACACTCCATCTCTCTCTCTCTCTCTCTCTCTCTCTCTCTCTCTCTCTCTCTCTCTCTCTCTCTCTCTCTCACCCACAAACACACACAGACTCACACACAGACACACACACAAACAATGTGTGCGTGTGCACATCAAAGCGGGGTAACTGTGAAAGGCTTTGATGCTGAAGAGCGTGGAGCAGAATGTTCACAGAGCCAATTACAGGAACATGTCAACTCACTGGCCTGTTGGGGCTTTCATCTGACACACACACACACACACACACACACACACACACACACACACACACACACACACACACACACACGCACACGCACATGCACAAACGTCAAAAGATCAATGCCCAATGGCCATTCTTACAGCCCCATCCCCCAATACAATACAATCCTTTACACACCCACACACACTTAAACACTCTCTGCACTCTCACCCTGTCCATATCAAGCTCACTTCATATATCACTTACTTCACCTGTGTGTGTGTGTGTGTGTGTGTGTGTGTGTGTGTGTGTGTGTGTGTGTGTGTGTGTGTGTGTGTGTGTGTGTGTGTGTGTGTGTGTGTGTGTGTGTGAGTGAGTCCTTAGGACAGGAGAGATTAAATCACCATTTTGACCCTGTGAGGTAGCAGTATAAAGTTCTATAACATTTAATTTGACCCTGTGAGGTAGCAGTATAAAGTTCTATAACATTTATTTTGACCCTGTGAGGTAGCAGTATAAAGTTCTATAACATTTAATTTGATCCTGTGAGGTAGCAGTATAGAGTTTTATAACATTTAATTTGACCCTGCTAGGTAGCAGTATAAAGTTCTATAACATTTCATTTGACCCTGTGAGGTAGCAGTATAGAGTTCTATAACATTTAATTTGCCCCTGTGAGGTAGGAGTATAGAGTTCTATAACATTTAATTTGACCCTGTGAGGTAGCAGTATAGAGTTCTATAACATTTAATTTGACCCTGTGAGGTAGCAGTATAAAGTTCTATAACATTTCATTTGACCCTGTGAGGTAGCAGTATAAAGTTCTATAACATTTAATTTCACCCTGTGAGGTAGCAGTATAAAGTTCTATAACATTTAATTTCACCCTGTGAGGTAGCAGTATAGAGTTCTATAACATGTAATTTGACCCTGTGAGGTAGCAGTGTAAAGTTCTATAACATTTAATTTGCCCCTGTGAGGTAGGAGTATAGAGTTCTATAACATTTAATTTGACCCTGTGAGGTAGCAGTATAAAGTTCTATAACATTTAATTTGACCCTGTGAGGTAGCAGTATAGAGTTCTATAACATTTAATTTGACCCTGTGAGGTAGCAGTGTAAAGTTCTATAACATTTAATTTGACCCTGTGAGGTAGCAGTATAAAGTTCTATAACATTTAATTTGACCCTGTGAGGTAGCAGTATAGAGTTCTATAACATTTAATTTGACCCTGTGAGGTAGCAGTATAAAGTTCTATAACATTTAATTTGACCCTGTGAGGTAGCAGTATAGAGTTCTATAACATTTAATTTGACCCTGTGAGGTAGCAGTATAGAGTTCTATAACATTTAATTTGACCCTGTGAGGTAGCAGTATAAAGTTCTATAACATTTAATTTGACCCTGTGAGGTAGCAGTATAGAGTTCTATAACATTTAATTTGACCCTGTGAGGTAGCAGTATAGAGTTCTATAACATTTAATTTGACCCTGTGAGGTAGCAGTATAGAGTTCTATAACATTTAATTTGACCCTGTGAGGTAGCAGTATAAAGTTCTATAACATTTAATTTCACCCTGTGAGGTAGCAGTATAAAGTTCTATAACATGTAATTTGACCCTGTGAGGTAGCAGTGTAAAGTTCTATAACATTTAATTTGACCCTGTGAGGTAGCAGTATAGAGTTCTATAACATTTCATTTGACCCTGTGAGGTAGCAGTATAGAGTTCTATAACATTTAATTTGACCCTGTGAGGTAGCAGTGTAAAGTTCTATAACATTTAATTTGACCCTGTGAGGTAGCAGTATAAAGTTCTATAACATTTAATTTGACCCTTTGTGGTAGCAGTATAGAGTTCTATAACATTTAATTTGACCCTGTGAGGTAGCAGTGTAAAGTTCTATAACATTTAATTTGACCCTGTGAGGTAGCAGTATAGAGTTCTATAACATTTAATTTGACCCTGTGAGGTAGCAGTATAGAGTTCTATAACATTTAATTTGACCCTGTGAGGTAGCAGTATAGAGTTCTATAACATTTAATTTGACCCTGTGAGGTAGCAGTATAGAGTTCTATAACATTTAATTTGACCCTGTAAGGTAGCAGTATAAAGTTCTATAACATTTAATTTGACCCTGTGAGGTAGCAGTATAGAGTTCTATAACATTTAATTTGACCCTGTGAGGTAGCAGTATAGAGTTCTATAACATTTAATTTGACCCTGTGAGGTAGCAGTATAGAGTTCTATAACATTTAATTTGACCCTGTGAGGTAGCAGTATAGAGTTCTATAACATTTAATTTGACCCTGTGAGGTAGCAGTGTAAAGTTCTATAACATGTAATTTGACCCTGTGAGGTAGCAGTATAGAGTTCTATAACATTTAATTTGACCCTGTGAGGTAGCAGTATAGAGTTCTATAACATTTAATTTGACCCTGTAAGGTAGCAGTATAAAGTTCTATAACATTTAATTTGACCCTGTGAGGTAGCAGTATAGAGTTCTATAACATTTAATTTGACCCTGTGAGGTAGCAGTATAGAGTTCTATAACATTTAATTTGACCCTGTGAGGTAGCAGTATAGAGTTCTATAACATTTAATTTGACCCTGTGAGGTAGCAGTATAGAGTTCTATAACATTTAATTTGACCCTGTGAGGTAGCAGTGTAAAGTTCTATAACATGTAATTTGACCCTGTGAGGTAGCAGTATAGAGTTCTATAACATTTAATTTGACCCTGTGAGGTAGCAGTATAGAGTTCTATAACATTTAATTTGACCCTGTGAGGTAGCAGTATAAAGTTCTATAACATTTAATTTGACCCTGTGAGGTAGCAGTATAAAGTTCTATAACATGTAATTTGACCCTGTGAGGTAGCAGTATAAAGTTCTATAACATTTAATTTGACCCTGTGAGGTAGCAGTATAAAGTTCTATAACATGTAATTTGACCCTGTGAGGTAGCAGTATAGAGTTCTATAACATTTAATTTGACCCTGTGAGGTAGCAGTATAAAGTTCTATAACATTTAATTTCACCCTGTGAGGTAGCAGTATAGAGTTCTATAACATTTAATTTGACCCTGTGAGGTAGCAGTATAGAGTTCTATAACATTTAATTTGACCCTGTGAGGTAGCAGTATAAAGTTCTATAACATTTAATTTGACCCTGTGAGGTAGCAGTATAGAGTTCTATAACATTTAATTTGACCATGTGAGGTAGCAGTATAAAGTTCTATAACATTTAATTTGACCCTGTGAGGTAGCAGTGTAAAGTTCTATAACATTTAATTTGACCCTGTGAGGTAGCAGTATAGAGTTCTATAACATTTAATTTGACCCTGTGAGGTAGCAGTATAGAGTTCTATAACATTTAAATTGACCCTGTGAGGTAGCAGTATAACGTTCTATAACATTTAATTTGACCCTGTGAGGTAGCAGTATAGAGTTCTATAACATTTAATTTGACCCTGTGAGGTAGCAGTATAGAGTTCTATAACATTTAATTTGACCCTGTGAGGTAGCAGTATAAAGTTCTATAACATTTAATTTGACCCTGTGAGGTAGCAGTATAGAGTTCTATAACATTTAATTTGACCCTGTGAGGTAGCAGTATAGAGTTCTATAACATTTAATTTGACCCTGTGAGGTAGCAGTATAGAGTTCTATAACATTTAATTTCACCCTGTGAGGTAGCAGTATAAAGTTCTATAACATTTAATTTCACCCTGTGAGGTAGCAGTATAAAGTTCTATAACATGTAATTTGACCCTGTGAGGTAGCAGTGTAAAGTTCTATAACATTTAATTTGACCCTGTGAGGTAGCAGTATAGAGTTCTATAACATTTAATTTGACCCTGTGAGGTAGCAGTGTAAAGTTCTATAACATTTAATTTGACCCTGTGAGGTAGCAGTATAGAGTTCTATAACATTTAATTTGACCCTGTGAGGTAGCAGTATAGAGTTCTATAACATTTAATTTGACCCTGTGAGGTAGCAGTATAGAGTTCTATAACATTTAATTTGACCCTGTGAGGTAGCAGTATAGAGTTCTATAACATTTAATTTGACCCTGTGAGGTAGCAGTATAAAGTTCTATAACATTTAATTTGACCCTGTGAGGTAGCAGTATAGAGTTCTATAACATTTAATTTGACCCTGTGAGGTAGCAGTATAGAGTTCTATAACATTTAATTTGACCCTGTGAGGTAGCAGTATAGAGTTCTATAACATTTAATTTGACCCTGTGAGGTAGCAGTATAGAGTTCTATAACATTTAATTTGACCCTGTGAGGTAGCAGTATAGAGTTCTATAACATTTAATTTGACCCTGTGAGGTAGCAGTATAGAGTTCTATAACATTTAATTTGACCCTGTGAGGTAGCAGTATAAAGTTCTATAACATTTAATTTGACCCTGTGAGGTAGCAGTGTAAAGTTCTATAACATGTAATTTGACCCTGTGAGGTAGCAGTATAAAGTTCTATAACATTTAATTTGACCCTGTGAGGTAGCAGTATAAAGTTCTATAACATTTTATTTGACCCTGTGAGGTAGCAGTATAAAGTTCTATAACATGTAATTTGACCCTGTGAGGTAGCAGTATAGAGTTCTATAACATTTAATTTGACCCTGTGAGGTAGCAGTATAAAGTTCTATAACATTTAATTTGACCCTGTGAGGTAGCAGTATAAAGTTCTATAACATGTAATTTGACCCTGTGAGGTAGCAGTGTAAAGTTCTATAACATTTAATTTGACCCTGTGAGGTAGCAGTATAAAGTTCTATAACATTTAATTTGACCCTGTGAGGTAGCAGTGTAAAGTTCTATAACATTTAATTTGATCCTGTGAGGTAGCAGTATAAAGTTCTATAACATTTAATTTCACCCTGTGAGGTAGCAGTATAAAGTTCTATAACATTTAATTTGACCCTGTGAGGTAGCAGTATAGAGTTCTATAACATTTAATTTGACCCTGTGAGGTAGCAGTGTAAAGTTCTATAACATTTAATTTGACCCTGTGAGGTAGCAGTATAGAGTTCTATAACATTTAATTTGACCCTGTGAGGTAGCAGTGTAAAGTTCTATAACATTTAATTTGACCCTGTGAGGTAGCAGTATAGAGTTCTATAACATTTAATTTGACCCTGTGAGGTAGCAGTATAGAGTTCTATAACATTTAATTTGACCCTGTGAGGTAGCAGTATAGAGTTCTATAACATTTAATTTGACCCTGTGAGGTAGCAGTATAAAGTTCTATTACATTTAATTTGACCATTTTAGCTAGAGGTGACCTGTGACCTTGCTCCTGCTACCTGCCGGCCTGTCTATTGGTCTGTTCTATAAACACAGGCAATGATACTGAGACTATACTGTATATGCCGGGGGCCATTCACTACAATATATTGTTGGAATGAAAGGCAGTCAGTAGCATAAATGCTGATAATGATAGTTAATAAAGATAGTAGGAGAAAAAAACATATAACAACTTGTACTGAATGACATATAATCACGTTGAAATGGATTCAACATAATTGGGAATCCCAGGAGGCTGCTGAGGGGAGAACGGTGTATATTCATGGCTGGAACCTGGAAACCAGGTCTTTGATGTATTTGATACCATTCCACTGATTCCACTCCAGCCATTACCACGAGCCTGTCCTCCCCAATTAAGGTGTCACCAACCTCCTGTGTTAGGAATGCTAAATAGGCCTACATACCCAGGCTGATGAGAGCCCAGGACAGATGGAGGAGAGGACAGATGGAGGAGAGGACAGATGGAGGAGAGGACAGATGGATGAGAGGACAGATGGATGAGAGGACAGATGGAGGAGAGGAGAGATGGATGAGAGGAGAGATGGAGGAGAGGACAGATGGAGGAGAGGACAAATGGAAGAGAGGACAGATGGAGAGATGGAGGAGAGGAGAGATAGAGGAGTGGAGAGATGGAGGAGAGGAGAGATGGAGGAGAGGACAGATGGAGGAGAGGAGAGATGGAGGAGAGGACAGATGGAGGAGAGGAGAGATGGAGGAGAGGACAGATGGAGGAGAGGACAGATGGATGAGACGAGAGATGGAGGAGAGGACAGATGGAGGAGAGGAGAGATGGAGGAGAGGACAGATGGAAGAGAGGACAGATGGAGGAGAGGACAGATGGAAGAGAGGACAGATGGAGGAGAGGGGAGATGGAGGAGAGGACAGATGGAAGAGAGGAGAGATGGAAGAGAGGACAGATGGAGGAGAGGACAGATGGAGGAGAGGAAAGATGGAGGAGAGGAGAGATGGAGGAGAGGAGAGATGGAGGAGAGGAGAGATGGAGGAGAGGACATATGGAGGAGAGGACATATGGAGGAGAGGACAGATGGAGGAGAGGACAGATGGAGGAGAGGACAGATGGAGGAGAGGATAGATGGAGGAGAGGACAGATGGAGGAGAGGACAGATGGAAGAGAGGACAGATGGACAGATGGAGAGATGGAGGAGAGGAAAGATGGAGGAGAGGAGAGATGGAGGAGAGGAGAGATGGAGGAGAGGAGAGATGGAGGAGAGGACAGATGGAGGAGAGGAGAGATGGAGGAGAGGAGAGATGGAGGAGAGGAGAGATGGAGGAGAGGACAGATGGAAGAGAGGACAGATGGAGGAGAGGACAGATGGAGGAGAGGAGAGATGGAGGAGAGGACAGATGGAAGAGAGGACAGATGGAGGAGAGGGGAGATGGAGGAGAGGGGAGATGGAGGAGAGGACAGATGGAGGAGAGGAGAGATGGAGGAGAGGAGAGATGGAGGAGAGGACAGATGGAAGAGAGGACAGATGGAGGAGAGGACAGATGGAGGAGAGGGGAGATGGAGGAGAGGGGAGATGGAGGAGAGGACAGATGGAGGAGAGGAGAGATGGAGGAGAGGAAAGATGGAGGAAAGGACAGATGGAGGAGAGGGGAGATGGAGGAGAGGGGAGATGGAGGAGAGGACAGATGGAGGAGAGGAGAGATGGAGGAGAGGAAAGATGGAGGAAAGGAAAGGGAAAAACAGACAAGGAGAAAAAACAACGAGGCATTACCAGGTGATAGAGGAGGCTCTATTTCTGGGTGATGATTTATGAAGTGTCAACATTACCCTGGCTATTAGAGAGAAACCCAATTATTCTCAGCCCAGGAAGGGAGGGAGGGATGAAAACAAGAATGGCCGGATGGAGAGAGAGGGAGGGAGAAAGAGGGAGCAGAAGAACAAGAACACTAGACTGCCATGATTCATATGATTTCCCACATTTTAAAGCGATCAAGACAAAGAGAAAGATAAATAAACAGAGAGAGGGATAGAAACAAAGAAATAGCAAAATAGCAAGAGAGAAAAGAGCAGAAAGCGAGGGAGCGAGGCGGAATGCAGGTGGATTAGTCAGGACAAAGATTCCCAGTAGGGTTAACTTCATGCACCCTATCCATTATACATGAAGGATGCTAAGACTGGCTGTTATGGCAGAGAACGAGGGATGATGAGGTCAGAGGACAGAGAGGAAACCTTGAGCGGTGGAAAAAAGCCTTCATGCGGATACTCTCTAGAGAGAGAGAGAAGACCTGAGTGTGAGAGACGCAGAGACCTCTCCTCCTTGTCTGCTCACCTCTTTTCTCCCTAGAGACCTTTAGATATTACAGAATGACATATACATGTGACATATTCTGAGTATAGAGCAACCTCTGTTCTGTTATGCTAAACAGCCTGCTGTACAAGCCAGACACCATCTCTCTCTCTGTGTGTGTGTGTGTGTGTGTGTGTGTGTGTGTGTGTGTGTGTGTGTGTGTGTGTGTGTGTGTGTGTGTGTGTGTGTGTGTGTGCGTGTGCGTGTGTGTGTGTGTGAGAGAGAGAGGAGCGCTGGGTAATGAGATGGCCCAGGGTATTGAGTGAGTGTGTCTGGGTTAAGTGGCTGTGCTTCAGGCCAGAACGGTACTGAGAAATCTATCCCATCCTGAACGCTACCAACCAAGCAGCGCCATTAAGAGAACGCTCCAGTCACGCCACACTTTCCCCCAGCGCTGTCTCACCCCAGCTACCCTAGAGCTGTCTCACCACAGCTACCCTAGAGCTGTCTCACCCCAGCTACCCCAGAGCTGTCTCACCCCAGCTACCCCAGAGATGTCTCACCACAGCTACCCCAGAGCTGTCTCACCACTGCTACCCCAGAGAGATCAACCCAAAATACATACAATATAGTTTTATCAACCCAAACTACATACAATATAGTTTTATCAACCCAAAATACATACAATATAGTTTTATCAACCCAAACTACATACAATTTAGTTTTATCAACCCAAAATCAAAATGTAAAGTTGCAATATATAACTTTTTGGGCGACCAGAACAAATTCACATGGAAAGGTGAGCTATAGATCTGTCATTCTCATTGAAAGTCTAAGGAGTCTAAGAAGCGGTAGATCTGTCATTCTCATTGAAAGTCTAAGGAGTCTAAGAAGCGGTAGATCTGTTCTATGTGTGCTATTTCTATGCCTCTAATTTTTATGTTTCATTTTTGGGTCTTTTACTTTTGGTTTTGTACACCAGCTTCAAACAGCTGAAAGTACAACATTTTGGGTTATGTAAAATATATTTAACAGTGGTTTAGATGGTACAATAATTATCTACACTATACTTGCTTGTTTTATCACATAAACTGAAATTATTTTCTTTTAGCAACCAGAAAATGGTGGTCCTATTTCTGAATATGCATCTTTAATTAATTAATAATGTTTTTGGACTGGACTCTATTTATTAAGTAAATAGAGTCCAGGAACCATCACTATTTCTAACAGCATCTAGTGTCTTCATTTTTATTTATTTGGTAGGCAAATGTAAAATTATTTCACACCATGACATCTCTTCTTTGTCTTTAAACAATAATCTGAGCTGCATGCGATTGAACAAGTCACAGGAAGCATGTGCTACATTCGTAGCCTTCCTGTCCGAAGAATAAAATAGGGTTGGCTGGATTACTTCTGTAAGCCTACTAGGAGATATAAGCATGCCCATATTCAATAGCCTAGTAGAAAGGGCTTAGAGGTGGTACACCAAACACCAGAGAAGTCAGTTATGCAGTGATCCACGTTTGAGCCAATATCTCTACATTGATGTTGATCATCTGCTATTGGCTGCTTGATTTACAGTAGGTTCTAGAAGATTTAACTGAGAAGGCATCAGGCTAATGAGTTTATTTTACGTCATTTTATGTCATTTTATGTCTTGAATGAAAAAAAAAGACACGTACGCTGCTGCCAAAGATAGGATGTTGAAGGAGATATGGAGAGATAGAGAGAGAGAGGGAGAGATAGAGAGAAAGATAGAGAGAGAGAGGGAGAGATAGAGAGAAAGATAGAGAGAGAGAGGGAGAGATAGAGAGAGAGAGGGAGAGATAGAGAGAAAGATAGAGAGAGATATAGGGAGAGATAGAGAGATAGAGGGAGAGATAGAGAGATAGATGGTGTATGTTGGCTGAGAGATCTCTCTGGAAGTCAGGCTGACAGAAACATAGACTCTTAGCTCAGTCAGACCCTACCTGCTCTCCGCTAACCTCTACACACACACACACACACACACACACACACACACACACACACACACACACACACACACACACACACACACACACACACACACACACACACACACACACACACACACACACACACACACACACACAGGTATTTGGTTTGCTGAAAGTAAAGGTCAATTTGTTGCCAAACCAGTGGTATCTCAGCTATTCCACAGGCACACAGAGAAGAGAGGGAGAGGGAGAGAGAGCAAGAGAGAAAGAGAGGAGAGAGAGAGAGAGCGAGAGAGAAAGAGAGGAGAGAGAGAGAGAGAGCGAGAGAGAAAGAGAGGAGAGGACAATAAAAAGGAGAGAGCAAGCATGTTGAGTAAAAAGACAGCTCATCATCTTTCTCTGTTATATTATCTCTCTGCTATCCTTTCTCTATCTCCTGTTCTATCCTTTCTCTCTCTCTCCTCTTCTATCCTTTCTCTCTCTCTCCTCTTCTATCCTTTCTCTCTCCTCTTCTATCCTTTCTCTCTCTCTCCTCTTCTATCCTTTCTCTCTCCTCTTCTATCCTTTCTCTCTCTCTCCTCTTCTATCCTTTCTCTCTCTCCTCTTCTATCCTTTCTCTCTCTCTCCTCTTCTATCCTTTCTCTCTCTCCTCTTCTATCCTTTCTCTCTCTCTCCTCTTCTATCCTTTCTCTCTCTCTCATCGTCTATCCTTTCTCTCTCTCTCATCGTCTATCCTTTCTCTCTCTCTCCTCTTCTATCCTTTCTCTCTCTCTCCTCTTCTATCCTTTATCTCTCTCTCTTCTTTTATCCTTTCTCTCTCTCCTCTTCTATCCTTTCTCTCTCTCTCCTCTTCTCTCCTTTCTCTGCTGGTCTGAGAGAAGTGTCAAAGGCACCAACACACAACTACAACAGAAATGGCCTGGAGGTGTGCTGTCGTCATCCCCTCACACACCTCATTCAGAGGTGGCATGTAGTCACAATGTCTGTGAGTGGAGATGAGAGCAGAGCATTCCACTGTACGTGTGTTAGAGGGGGATCGGTGTGAACAGATGGTGTTTACCTAGTCACAAGTTGGGTTGGTCCATTCACGTCTTTCCCCCCAAAATGGGCATACACTACATGACTAAAGGTATGTGGAACATCTCCTTCCAAAATCATGGGCATTAATATGGAGTTGGTCCCCCCCATGTTGTTATAAAAGTCTCCGCTCTTCTGGGAAGGCTTTCCACTAGATGTTGGAACATTGCTGCGTGGACTTGCTTCCATTCAGCTACAAGAGCATTAGTGAGGTCGAGCACTGATGTTGGGCGATTAGGCCTGGCTCGCAGTCGGCTTTCCAATTCATCCCAAAGGTGTTCGATGGGGTTGGGGTCAGGGCTCTGTGCAGGCCAGTCAAGTTCTTCCACACTGATCTCGACAAACCATTTCTGTATGGACCTCACTTTGTGCACTGAGGCATTGTCATGCTGAAACAGGGAAGGGCCTTTCCCAAACTGTTGCTACAAAGTTGGAAAAACAGACTCATCTAGAATGTCATTATATGCTGTAGCATTTAAATTTCCCTTTACTGGAACTAAGGCGCCTACACCAAACCATGAAAAACAGCCCCAGATCATTATTTCTCCTCCACCAAACTTTACAGTTGGCACTATTCATTCGGGCAGGTAGCATTCTCCTGGCATCTGCCAAACCCAGATTCATCCGTTGGACTGCCAGATGGCAAGGCATGATTCATCACACCAGAGAACGGGTTTCCACTGGTGGCGAGCTTTACACCACTCCAGCCGACGCTTGGCATTGCGCATGGTGATCTTAGGCTTGTGTGTGGCTGCTTGGCCATGGAAACCCATTTCATGAATCTCCCGACGAACAGTTGTTGTGCTGACGTTGCTTCCAGAGGAAGTTTGGAACTCGCTAGTGAGTGTTGCAACCGAGGACAGACTATTTTTCCGCACTACACGCATCAGCACTCAGCAGTCCCATTCTGTGAGCTTGTGTGGTCTACCACTTCGAGGCTGAGCCGTTGTTGCTCCTAGACGTTTCCACTTCACAATAACAGCACTTACAGTTGACCGGGGCAGCTCTAGGAGGGCAGAAATTTGACGAACTGACTTGTTGGAAAGGTGGCATCCTATGACGGTGAGTCACTGAGCTCTTCAGTAAGGCCATTTTACTACCAATGTTTGTCTACGGAGATTTCATGGCTGTGTGCTCAATTTTATACACCTGTCAGTAACGGGTGAGGCTGAAATAGCTGAATCCACTCATTTGAAGGGATGTCCACATACTTTTGTATATATAGTGTACCATGTTCAGAAAGAAGAAGGTGATGCACAGGCATTCACACACACACACACACACACACACACACACACACACACACACACACACACACACACACACACACACACACACACACACACACACACACACACACACACACACACATTCAGAGAAGGTGATAACTCACCAGCCTGCTGCTCGGGAAAGGAGAGATAAATGAGAGAAGAAGAAATGTTTCCCATGCCAATAAAGCCCTTTTTAAATTGAATTGAGAGAGCGTGAGCGAGAGAACGAGTAAGAGAGAGAGGAGAGAGAGAGAGAGAGAGAGAGAGAGAGAGAGAGAGAGAGAGAGAGAATTGGGCCACTGGTGTTTTTAATGGTCTGTAGTTATATAGGTCACGGTTCTCTCTCTATGGAGAAGGTTAGGTTTTTTATCTCCAGAGAGAGAGAGAGAGAGAGGGATTGGAGAGAGAGAAAGATAGAGGGAGAAGAAGGGCAGAGAGAGATCTTGTGAGATAAAGAGGGGAGAGAGAGAGGGAGAGGGAGAGAGGACAGTGGAGTGCAGGAGAGAAAGAATGGAGAAGGAAAGAGAGAGGGAGAGAGGACAGTGGAGTGCAGGAGAGAAAGAATGGAGAAGGAAAGAGAGAGGGAGAGAGGACAGTGGAGTGCAGGAGAGAAAGAATGGAGAAGGAAAGAGAGAGAGAGGGACATTTGTAAATCTAACAAGCTATTTGGCCTGTGGTAGCAGTACTAAAGTACTCTCTTCTTTTCCCTTTCTAGTCCCTTTCTTTTACCTGATTGGCTGGCAGAATGCTAACTGCTGGCCTAGAGAAAAGGAGGTGGGAGAGGTGATGGAGAGAGACACGGCCGCACACGAAGATGTATTTGACTGTGCTGTAACTTCACAGAGACGCAGCACAAACAGATACTTCACACACACACACACACACACACACACACACACACACACACACACACACACACACACACACACACACACACACACACACACACACACACACACACACACACACACACACATACACACACACAGGAAAACAGAGTGTGTGTGTGGTCGGACATTGCTCTCTGAGGAACAGCTTGTGTTTCTAAAATAAGACCGTCTCTGGAAAGAGATGGATTCCCCTGGAGAGGAGAAGAGGATACGGGAGAGGTAGAGAGCACTAAAAGATAAGTGGACATGGAAAAACAAACCTCTAGGAGGAGGAGGGGGGGAGGGAGGTTGGAGGGGGGATGGAGGGAGGAGGATGGAGGGACGGAGGATGGAGGAGAGAGGATGGATGGAGGATGGAGAGGGAGGGAGGGAGGAGGAAGGATGGAGGGAGGATGAGGGAGGGAGAGAAGGCGGGAGGATGGAAGGAGGGAGGGGGGGATGGAGGGAGGAATAATGGATGGAGGATGGAGGGAGTAGGGAGTGAGGAGAGATGGAGGGAGGATAGAGGTAGTATGGAGGGAGGATGGAGGGCAGATCAAGGGAGGGTGAGAGGAGGGAGGAAGGGAGGATTGGGGGAGGATAGAGGGAGGGAGGGAGGGAGGATGAATGGAGGATGGAGGGAGGGAGGATGGAGGATTGAAGTAAGATGGAGAGAGGATGGATGGAGGGAGGGAGGGAGGGAGGATGGATGGAGTATGGAGGAAGGGAGGATGGATGGAAGGAGGTAAGATGGAGGGAGGGAGGGATGATCGAAGGAGGAGGGAGAATGGAGGGAGGGAGGGAAAACAGAGGGAGGAGGATGGAGGGAGGAAAGGAGGAGGGAGGATGGAGGGAGAATGGAGAGAAGAAGATGAGATGAGAGGAGGCTTTTGCGAGCATGTGTGTGTGTGTTTGTACGTTTACGTGTGTGTGTGTGTGTGTGTGTGTGTGTGAAGTCTGTACATTCATACTCTTTTATTCTCATCTCAGCTGGGCCACGGGACCAAAGTGGTAGACTGTCTCACAATGTGTGTGTGTGTGTCTACTTATCAAGCGATACAGAATTTGTCTTGTTTCTTGAACTCTTTTCATGTCGCTGAGACAAACACACACTTTGATACATTTCACTCCAACATTATTTATTGAATACATTATTTATTAATCTACTTATTTGATTATGTCGGTTTGTTCTTTGATATGAGTTGGACGAATCTTGCAATTGGCATTTGGTGTTTTTAAATTCACACAACCTTGATCATTTCAAGAAGCTAACAAGGAGAGAGAAAGTGGAAGAAGCAGCATTCAAGTTTAAAAGATTCACTGTAACTAAGGCCTTATCAGACAGAATGATGTATTCTAACAGAACTGTTGGATTCAGAGTGGTTTGATTGACAGAGAGCCAGAGATGCAGTGAGATACAAGATGTTTGGAGAACAGCAGATTTGGATTGTTGACGTCCACACACCTTCCTCTCCTGATATAGCCATCCCTTCTACTAAACTCTCTCTCTTTTCTCTCTCGTTCTGTGTGTTGGTGTATGTATGTGTATATGTATGTGTGTGTATCTGTGTGTGTGTGTGTCTGTGTGTGTGTGGGTGTGTGTGTGTTTGTGTATGTATGTGTACGTGTATGTGTGTGTATCTGTGTGTGTGTGTAGGTGTGTGTGTGTGTTTGTGTGTATGTGTGTGTATGGGCTCCCGAGTGGCGCAGCGGTCCAAGGCACTGCATCTCAGTGCTAGAGGCATCACAACAGACCCTGGTTTGATTCCATGCTGTATCACAACCGGCTGTGATTGGGAGTCCCACAGGGTGGTGCACAATTGGCCCAGCATCGTTGGCCGGTGTAGGCCGTCATTGTAAATAAGAATTTGTTCTTAACTGACTTGGCTAGTTAAATAAAGGTTAAATAAAAACGTTTAAATAAATAATAAAATGTGTGTGTGTGTGTGGTTAGGTGGGTGAGACCCATCCAGTCCCAGCCACCCACAAGGCTTCATTTCAGACAGACTGGCTGAGGACTACCAGTGTGATTCAGTCAGTGTGTGTTCATGTGCGTTTCGTCTCGTTTCCAACCCTGTTCCTCCTTATGTGAGGATGTGGGCTGTTTAAAATGCTACATATACACCCCCCACCCCACTTGCTCCTGCTTCACACACACGTACATAGACATGGAATCACTAGTCACTTTTATAATGGAACGCTAGTCACTTTAATAATGGAACACTAGTCACTTGAATAATGTTTACATACTGCTTTACTCATTTCATATGTATATACTGTATTCTACTCCACTGTATTTTAGTCAATGCCACTCCGACATTGCTCGTCCTAATATTTATAGATTTCTTAATTTCATTCTTTCACTTTTAGATTTGTGTGTATTGTTATGAAATGTTAGATATTACTGCACTGTTGGAACTAGGAACACAAGCATTTCGTCTACACCCGCAATAACATCTGCTAAATATGTGTATGTGACCAATAAAATGTGATTTGATTTTCACAGTCATAATATCAAACAGCGTTTGAGTGTGAGTGTCTGTATGTGTCTGTATTGTGTGTGGGTTGGGTTGTTCCCTGGATGGTAGACCTGAAGCTAGGCTGGGTTGATCCCTGGACTGGAGACCTGAAGCTAGACTGGGTTGATCCCTGGATGGTAGACCTGAAGCTAGACTGGGTTGATCCCTGGATGGTAGACCTGAAGCTAGGCTGGGTTGATCCCTGGACTGGAGACCTGAAGCTAGGCTGGGTTGATCCCTGGACTGGAGACCTGAAGCTAGGCTGGGTTGATCCCTGGACTGGAGACCTGAAGCTAGACTGGGTTGATCCCTGGATGGTAGACCTGAAGCTAGGCTGGGTTGATCCCTGGACTGGAGACCTGAAGCTAGGCTGGGTTGATCCCTGGACTGGAGACCTGAAGCTAGGCTGGGTTGATCCCTGGACTGGAGACCTGAAGCTAGACTGAGTTGATCCCTGGATGATAGACCTGAAGCTAGGCTGGGTTGATCCCTGGATGATAGACCTGAAGCTAGGCTGGGTTGATCCCTGGACTGGAGACCTGAAGCTAGGCTGGGTTGATCCCTGGACTGGAGACCTGAATCTAGACTGGGTTGATCCCTTCACAGCAACTCCAGCTAAGGTGCATTTGCATTTGTCATTTCATGCAAGTATACTCTCTTCATCTCCCTCCTCCTTTCCCTCTCTCTTTCCCTCCCTTGCTCAATCTCTCAGTTTCTCTCTGTATGAGTGGTGATTTGGGAAGTCTACCTGCTGGATAATCCTGCATTACACTCTTAATCCCCCTGTCTGTGTCTACACACACGCAAGCACACACACACAATGGGAATATTTAAATAGATAACCGAGTGCTGGAGAGTGCTGATGGACTAAAACACACATCTGCAATATGAGATAGTAGTTAGACGGAGTAGTCTTATTTATCTTGTGTTAGTGAGGAGAATATCATAATATCACCTGCACATTTGGAGAGAGAGTGAGAGGGAGATAGGGAGAGAAAGAGAGACACATGGAGAGAGAGAGAGAGAGAGAGAGAGAGAGAGAGAGAGAGAGAGAGAGAGAAAAGAGAGAGAAAAGAGAGAGAGAGAGAGAGAGGAAGTAATGTCTCTTCATTGATCAGTTTAGAATCCAGCCCTTCCATTGACACATATTTACATTTGAGTCATTTAGCAGACACTCTTGTCCGTATTGCCTTCTTAACTAGGTGGCACAACCACAAATCACACCAACTACATTTCTCCTCATTAAAGTAGCTATCAGCAAGGTCAGAGCTAGTAAGGAGGAAACAAGTCAAGAGCGAGTGTTAGTGCACAAACACCATTTTTATTATTATTATTAATTTATTTGGGGGGGCTCGCGGTGAGGAGGGCCTGCGAAGAGGTGTGCTGGGGGATTATTTAAGAAACTTTTTGAAGAAGAAAGGTTTCAGATGTTTTCAGAAGATGGGCAGGGACTCTGCTGTTCCAGCTTCAGGGGGAAGCTGGTTCCACCATTGGGGAGGAAGGACAGACAAGAGCTTGGACTGGGCTGAGCGGGAGCTGCCCTCCCGTAGAGTTGGGAGGGCCAAGAGTGCTCGGGCTGAGATGTAGGGTTTGAGCAGAGCCTGAAGGTAGGGAGGGGCAGCTCCTCTTGCTGCTCCATAGGTAAGCACCAGGGTCTTGAAGATGACGCGAGCTTCGACTAGAAGCCACTGGAGTGTGCAGAGGAGCGGGGTGACATGGAAGAACATCGGAAGGTTGAACACCAGGCATGCTTGAGCATTCTGGATAAGTTGCAGGGGTTCGATGGCACAAGGATGTTGATGGCACAAGCGGGGAGCCAAGATAACAGAGAGCTGCAGTAGACCAGACAGGAGATGACAAGTGCCTGGATTAGGACCTGAGCCGCTTGTAGGGGTCGTACTGCATGAACCCGGAGGAGTGAGTCACTGCTTTGATGTTTGCAGAGAACGATAGGATGTTGTCCAGGGTCACTCCTAGGTTCTTTGCACTATGGGAGGGGGACACTGTGGATTTGTCAACCGTGATGGAGAGGTCTTGGAGCGGGCAGGCCTTCCCCAGGAGGAAGAGCAGTTCCATCTTGCCGAGGTTGAGCTTGAGGTGGTGTGACGATATACACGCTGAGATATCTGCCAGGCACGCAGAGATGCATGTCGCCACCCAGGTGTCAGAAGAGGGGAAGGAGAAAAGTGGTTGAGTGTCATCCACATAGCAATGATAGGGGAGACCATGTGAGGAGATAATGGGCCGAGTGACTTGGTGTATAGAGAGAAGAGGAGAGGGCCTCGAACAGAGCCCTGGAGGACACCAGTAATGTGAGTATGTGGTGCAGACACAGCCTAAAGCCCTCTCACAGCCCACACACACGGACACACACACGGACACACAGCTCACACACACGGACACATATACAGACACACACAACCCACACACAGCCCACACACACGGACACACATACAGACACACTTAGCCCACACACAGCTCACACACACGGACACATATACAGACACACACAGCCAACACACAGCCCACACACACGGACACACATACAGACACACTTAGCCCACACACAGCTCACACACACGGACACATATACAGACACACACAGCCAACACACAGCCCACACACACGGACACACATACAGACACACACAGCCCACACACAGCTCACACACGGACACATATACAGACACACACAGCCCACACACAGCCCACACACACGGACACACATACAGACACACATAGCCCACACACAGCCAACACACACAGACACACATACAGACACACATACAGACACACACATGCACACATACATCCAGACACAAACATGCACACATACCCACCAGGTTACCTTACTCACCTTAAGCTACAAACCCCCACCCCAGTGAAACAGAAATATGCTGTAAACTGTAATGCTGTCAAATCTCAGACAGTGTTTGTATGTTGTGTGTGTGTGAGTTTGTTTGTTTGTTTGTTTGTGTGTTTCTGTGTGTGTGTGTGTTTGTTTGTGTGTGTGAGTTTGTTTGTGTGTGTGTGTTTGTTTGTGTTTGTGTGTGTGTGTGTGTTTGTTTGTTTGTGTTTGTGTGTTTGTGTGTGTGTGTGTTTGTTTGTGTTTGTGTGTGTGTGTGTGTTTGTTTGTGTTTGTGTGTGTGTGTGCAGGGTGAAAGGCTTATGAACAGACTCAATAGCTAATCAATAGCAATCTGCAGCCAGCTCTAGCCATGCTAATGGAACTGAGCTGCAGCTGGCAAGACGCCAACACCATCTCAGCAGCATCTGGTTAACACACACACACACGCAGGCAAGCACACACACACACACAGATATGCACATGCATCACCCAGTAAAAAAATTCACACAAACATGAAGAGAAAGAGAGAGAGACGTAGAGAAAGAAAGAGAGAGAGAGAGAGAGAGAGAGAGAGAGTACTCTCTTGTCAGTAGTACTGTAGATTACTTTATCACTGACTTCAACCCCGAGTCTCTCATAGTGTTCACAGTCAGTCCACTGACACCCCTATCAGATCACAGAAAAATCATACTATACTTAAACAGAGCAATATTCCATCATGAGGCATCAAAGCCAAAGGAAGTGAATAATTGTAAGAAATGCTATAGATGGAAGGAAAGTAGTGTGGAAACCTACCAAAAAACAATTAGGCAACAACAAATTCCATCCCTTTTAGACAACTTCCTGGATAAAACGTTTCACTGTAATAGTGAAGGTGTAAACTTGTCAGTAGAAAACCTAAACAGTAAATTTGACCTCTCAGCTTCCCTATAATATCATAAAAAATTCAAGCAGGAAACAGAAGAATGTTACCAAAAATGACAAATAGTTTGATGAAGAATACGAAAACCTAAGAAAGAAATTGAGGAACCTGTTCAACTAAAACATAGAGACCCGGAAAACCTGAGTCTACGCCTTCACTATGGTGAATCACTAAAACAATACAGAAAACCTGAGTCTACGCCTTCACTATGGTGAATCACTAAAACGATACAGAAAACCTGAGTCTACGCCTTCACTATGGTGAATCACTAAAACAATACAGAAAACCTGAGTCTACGCCTTCACTATGGTGAATCACTAAAACGATACAGAAAACCTGAGTCTACGCCTTCACTATGGTGAATCACTAAAACGATACAGAAAACCTGAGTCTACGCCTTCACTATGGTGAATCACTAAAACGATACAGAAAACCTGAGTCTACGCCTTCACTATGGTGAATCACTTAAACAATACAGAAAACCTGAGTCTACGCCTTCACTATGGTGAATCACTAAAACGATACAGAAAACCTGAGTCTACGCCTTCACTATGGTGAATCACTAAAACGATACAGAAAACCTGAGTCTACGCCTTCACTATGGTGAATCACTTAAACAATACAGAAAACCTGAGTCTACGCCTTCACTATGGTGAATCACTAAAACGATACAGAAAACCTGAGTCTACGCCTGCAGTAGATGGTGTAGAGTACAGTATATACATATGATATCCTTGTCTCAGTATGTAAATGTAATAAACTGTATGCACTCTACTGTAAGTCGCTCTGGATAAGAGCGTCTGCTAAATGACTAAAATGTAAAATGTAAAAAAATATGAGATGAGTAATGTAGGGTATGTAAACATTATATAAAGTGGCATTGTTTAAAGTGACTACTGATACATTAATTACATCCAATTATTAATTATTAAAGTGGCTAGAGATTTGAGTCAGTATGTCTGCACAACGCATCACCAGGGGCAAACTACCTGCCCTCCAGGACACCTACACCACCCGATGTCACAGGAAGGCCATAAAGATCATCAAGGACAACAACCATCCGAGCCACTGCCTGTTCACCCCGCTACCATCCAGAAGGCGAGGTCAGTACAGGTGCATCAAAGCAGGGACCGAGAGACTGAAAAACAGCTTCTATCTCAAGGCCTCAGACTGCTAAACAGCAATCCCTAACTCAGAGAGGCTGCTGCCAACATTGAGCCACAATCAATGGCCACTTTAATACATGGATCACTAGTCACTTTAAACAATGCCACTTTCATAATGTTTACATATCTTACATTATTCATATCATATGTATATACTGTATTTTACACCATCTATTACACCAATTGCACCTTGCCTATGCCGTTCGGCAATATATCTATATGTACATATTCTCATTCACCCCTTTAGATTTGTGTGTATCTGGTAGTTGTTGGGAATTGTTAGATTACTTGTTAGATATTACTGCACTGTTGGAACTAGAAGCACAAGCATTTCGCTACACTCGCATTAACATCTGCTAACCATGTGTATCTGACCAATAACATTTGCTAACCATGTGTATGTGACCAATAACATCTGCTAACCATGTGTATCTGACCAATAACATCTGCTAACCATGTGTATCTGACCAATAAAATTTGATGTGATTTGATTTGAGTATGTGCACACAGGGAGCTGATTTTCACTTTGTCATCGTCTCCAAGGCAAGATGACATTGTATCCTCCACACCTCTCTCTCTCTCTGTGTGTGTGTGTGTGTGTGTGTGTGTGTGTGTGTGTGTGTGTGTGTGTGTGTGTGTGTGTGTGTGTGTGTGTGTGTGTGTGTGTGTGTGTGTGTGTGTGTGTGTGTGTGTGTGTGTGTGTGTGTGTGTGTGTGTGTGTAGCTTGTTCTATAACTGAAGGTTATAAGTGACTCGGGTACGGTGAATGGACACATTTTATTTATAATGTTCTATAGAGAGAACAAGGAAGACAGAAGAGAATAATGGAGAGAATGAAGACGAGTTCACCAACATAGTGGCTAGAAAGATAAGTGTTGAAAAAGAAAGAGATGAGAGGGATGATGAGAGGAGAAAATAAGATGTAAAAAATAAGTGAATGAAAAAAATAGGGAGATAGAGATGAGAGATTTATTTATGGAGAGAATTATCAAGGGAGAGATGGAGAGATGAAGGTGGGGATGATAGAGTGGTAGAGCGAGGGAGGGGGTGGATGGATAGAGTGATAGAGGGAGGGAAGGGGTGGATGATAGAGTGGTAGAGGGTGGGAGGGGGTGGATGATAGAGTGGTAGAGGGAGGGAAGGGGTGGATGATAGAGTGGTAGAGGGAGGGAAGGGGTGGATGATAGAGTGATAGAGGGAGGGAAGGGGTGGATGATAGAGTGGTAGAGGGAGGGAAGGGGTGGATGATAGAGTGGTAGAGGGAGGGAAGGGGTGGATGATAGAGTGGTAGAGGGAGGGAAGGGGTGGATGATAGAGTGATAGAGGGAGGGAAGGGGTGGATGATAGAGTGATAGAGGGAGGGAAGGGGTGGATGATAGAGTGGTAGAGGGAGGGAAGGGGTGGATGATAGAGTGGTAGAGGGAGGGAAGGGGTGGATGATAGAGTGGTAGAGGGAGGGAAGGGGTGGATGATAGAGTGATAGAGGGAGGGAAGGGGAGGATGATAGAGTGGTAGAGGGAGGGAAGGGGAGGATGATAGACTGATAGAGGGAGGGAAGGGGAGGATGATAGAGTGATAGAGGGAGGGAAGGGGAGGATGATAGAGTGGTAGAGGGAGGGAAGGGGAGGATGATAGACTGATAGAGGGAGGGAAGGGGTGGATGATAGAGTGGTAGAGGGAGGGAAGGGGAGGATGATAGAGTGGTAGAGGGAGGGAAGGGGAGGATGATAGACTGATAGAGGGAGGGAAGGGGAGGATGATAGAGTGATAGAGGGAGGGAAGGGGAGGATGATAGAGTGGTAGAGGGAGGGAAGGGGAGGATGATAGACTGATAGAGGGAGGGAAGGGGTGGATGGATAGAGTGATAGAGGGAGGGAAGGGGAGGATGATAGAGTGATAGAGGGAGGGAGGGGGTGGATGATAGAGTGATAGAGGGAGGGAATGGGTGGATGATAGAGTGGTAGAGGGAGGGAAGGGGTGGATGGATAGAGTGATAGAGGGAGGGAAGGGGTGGATGATAGAGTGATAGAGGGAGGGAATGGGTGGATGATAGAGTGGTAGAGGGAGGGAAGGGGTGGATGGATAGAGTGGTAGAGGGAGGGGAGGATGGATAGAGTGGTAGAGGGAGGGAAGGGGTGGATGATAGAGTGGTAGAGGGAGGGAAGGGGTGGATGATAGAGTGATAGAGGGAGGGAATGGGTGGATGATAGAGTGGTAGAGGGAGGGAAGGGGTGGATGGATAGAGGGGTAGAGGGAGGGAAGGGGTGGATGATAGAGTGGTAGAGGGAGGGAAGGGGTGGATGATAGAGTGATAGAGGGAGGGAATGGGTGGATGATAGAGTGGTAGAGGGAGGGAGGGGGTGGATGATAGAGTGATAGAGGGAGGGAATGGGTGGATGATAGAGTGGTAGAGGGAGGGAAGGGGTGGATGGATAAAGTGGTAGAGGGAGGGAAGGGGTGGATGATAGAGTGGTAGAGGGAGGGAAGGGGTGGATGATAGAGTGATAGAGGGAGGGAGGGGGTGGATGATAGAGTGATAGAGGGAGGGAGGGGGTGGATGATAGAGTGATAGAGGGAGGGAGGGGGTGGATGATAGAGTGATAGAGGGAGGGAGGGGGTGGATGATAGAGTGATAGAGGGAGGGAAGGGGTGGATGATAGAGTGGTAGAGGGAGGGAAGGGGTGGATGATAGAGTGGTAGAGGGAGGGAAGGGGTGGATGATAGAGTGGTAGAGGGAGGGAAGGGGTGGATGATAGAGTGGTAGAGGGAGGGAGGGGGTGGATGATAGAGTGGTAGAGGGAGGGAGGGGGTGGATGATAGAGTGGTAGAGGGAGGGAAGGGGTGGATGATAGAGTGGTAGAGGGAGGGAAGGGGTGGATGATAGAGTGGTAGAGGGAGGGAGGGGGTGGATGATAGAGTGGTAGAGGGAGGGAAGGGGTGGATGGATAGAGTGGTAGAGGGAGGGAAGGGGTGGATGATAGAGTGGTAGAGGGAGGGAAGGGGTGGATGATAGAGTGGTAGAGGGAGGGAAGGGGTGGATGATAGAGTGGTAGAGGGAGGGAAGGGGTGGATGATAGAGTGGTAGAGGGAGGGAAGGGGTGGATCATAGAGTGGTAGAGGGAGGGAAGGGGTGGATGATAGAGTGGTAGAGGGAGGGAAGGGGTGGATGATAGAGTGGTAGAGGGAGGGAAGGGGAGGATGATAGAGTGGTAGAGGGAGGGAAGGGGTGGATCATAGAGTGGTAGAGGGAGGGAAGGGGTGGATGATAGAGTGGTAGAGGGAGGGAAGGGGTGGATCATAGAGTGGTAGAGGGAGGGAGGGGTGGATGATAGAGTGGTAGGGGGAGGGAGGGGGTGGATGATAGAGTGGTAGAGGGAGGGAAGGGGTGGATGATAGAGTGGTAGAGGGAGGGAAGGGGAGGATGATAGAGTGATAGAGGGAGGGAAGGGGTGGATGGATAGAGTGATAGAGGGAGGGAATGGGAATATGATAGAGTGATAGAGGGAGGGAATGGGTGGATGATAGAGTGGTAGAGGGAGGGAAGGGGTGGATGGATAGAGTGGTAGAGGGAGGGAAGGGGTGGATGGATAGAGTGGTAGAGGGAGGGAAGGGGTGGATGATAGAGTGATAGAGGGAGGGAATGGGTGGATGATAGAGTGGTAGAGGGAGGGAAGGGGTGGATGGATAGAGTGGTAGAAGGAGGGAAGGGGTGGATGATAGAGTGGTAGAGGGAGGGAAGGGGTGGATGGATAGAGTGGTAGAGGGAGGGAAGGGGTGGATGATAGAGTGGTAGAGGGAGGGAAGGGGTGGATGATAGAGTGATAGAGGGAGGGAGGGGGTGGATGATAGAGTGGTAGAGGGAGGGAGGGGGTGGATGATAGAGTGGTAGAGGGAGGGAAGGGGTGGATGATAGAGTGGTAGAGGGAGGGAAGGGGAGGATGATAGAGTGGTAGAGGGAGGGAAGGGGAGGATGATAGAGTGGTAGAGGGAGGGAAGGGGTGGATGATAGAGTGATAGAGGGAGGGAGGGGGTGGATGATAGAGTGATAGAGGGAGGGAATGGGTGGATGATAGAGTGGTAGAGGGAGGGAAGGGGTGGATGATAGAGTGGTAGAGGGAGGGAAGGGGTGGATGATAGAGTGGTAGAGGGAGGGAAGGGGTGGATGATAGAGTGGTAGAGGGAGGGAAGGGGTGGATGATAGAGTGGTAGAGGGAGGGAGGGGGTGGATGATAGAGTGGTAGAGGGAGGGAATGGGTGGATGATAGAGTGGTAGAGGGAGGGAAGGGGTGGATGATAGAGTGATAGAGGGAGGGAGGGGGTGGATGATAGAGTGATAGAGGGAGGGAATGGGTGGATGATAGAGTGGTAGAGGGAGGGAAGGGGTGGATGGATAGAGTGGTAGAGGGAGGGAAGGGGTGGATGATAGAGTGGTAGAGGGAGGGAAGGGGTGGATGGATAGAGTGGTAGAGGGAGGGAAGGGGTGGATGATAGAGTGGTAGAGGGAGGGAGGGGGTGGATGATAGAGTGGTAGAGGGAGGGAGGGGGTGGATGATAGAGTGGTAGAGGGAGGGAAGGGGTGGATGGATAGAGTGGTAGAGGGAGGGAAGGGGTGGATGATAGAGTGATAGAGGGAGGGAAGGGGTGGATGATAGAGTGGTAGAGGGAGGGAAGGGGTGGATGATAGAGTGATAGAGGGAGGGAAGGGGTGGATGATAGAGTGGTAGAGGGAGGGAAGGGGTGGATGATAGAGTGATAGAGGGAGGGAAGGGGTGGATGATAGAGTGGTAGAGGGAGGGAAGGGGTGGATGATAGAGTGGTAGAGGGAGGGAAGGGGAGGATGATAGAGTGGTAGAGGGAGGGAAGGGGTGGATGATAGAGTGGTAGAGGGAGGGAAGGGGAGGATGATAGAGTGGTAGAGGGAGGGAAGGGGTGGATGATAGAGTGATAGAGGGAGGGAAGGGGTGGATGATAGAGTGGTAGAGGGAGGGAAGGGGTGGATGATAGAGTGGTAGAGGGAGGGAAGGGGTGGATGATAGAGTGGTAGAGGGAGGGAGGGGGTGGATGATAGAGTGGTAGAGGGAGGGAGGGGGTGGATGGATAGAGTGATAGAGGGAGGGAGGGGGTGGATGATAGAGTGGTAGAGGGAGGGAGGGGGTGGATGATAGAGTGGTAGAGGGAGGGAGGGGGGGGATGATAGAGTGGTAGAGGGAGGG
The DNA here is from genome assembly GCF_016432855.1 of Salvelinus namaycush. Taxonomy (NCBI): domain Eukaryota; kingdom Metazoa; phylum Chordata; class Actinopteri; order Salmoniformes; family Salmonidae; genus Salvelinus; species Salvelinus namaycush. Next base: position 7,866,973 of record NC_052311.1, on the reverse strand, counting down.
AGGGGGTGGATGATAGAGTGGTAGAGGGAGGGAAGGGGTGGATGATAGAGTGGTAGAGGGAGGGAAGGGGTGGATGATAGAGTGATAGAGGGAGGGAGGGGGTGGATGATAGAGTGGTAGAGGGAGGGAAGGGGTGGATGATAGAGTGGTAGAGGGAGGGAGGGGGTGGATGATAGAGTGGTAGAGGGAGGGAGGGGGTGGATGATAGAGTGGTAGAGGGAGGGAAGGGGTGGATGATAGAGTGGTAGAGGGAGGGAGGGGGGGGATGATAGAGTGGTAGAGGGAGGGAAGGGGTGGATGATAGAGTGGTAGAGGGAGGGAAGGGGTGGATGATAGAGTGGTAGAGGGAGGGAAGGGGTGGATGATAGAGTGGTAGAGGGAGGGAAGGGGTGGATGATAGAGTGGTAGAGGGAGGGAAGGGGTGGATGATAGAGTGGTAGAGGGAGGGAAGGGGTGGATGATAGAGTGGTAGAGGGAGGGAAGGGGTGGATGATAGAGTGGTAGAGGGAGGGAAGGGGTGGATGATAGAGTGATAGAGGGAGGGAGGGGGTGGATGATAGAGTGGTAGAGGGAGGGAAGGGGTGGATGATAGAGTGGTAGAGGGAGGGAAGGGGTGGATGATAGAGTGGTAGAGGGAGGGAAGGGGTGGATGATAGAGTGGTAGAGGGAGGGAAGGGGAGGATGATAGAGTGGTAGAGGGAGGGAAGGGGTGGATGATAGAGTGGTAGAGGGAGGGAAGGGGAGGATGATAGAGTGATAGAGGGAGGGAAGGGGTGGATGATAGAGTGGTAGAGGGAGGGAAGGGGTGGATCATAGAGTGATAGAGGGAGGGAAGGGGGGGATGATAGAGTGGTAGAGGGAGGGAAGGGGTGGATGGATAGAGTGGTAGAGGGAGGGAAGGGGTGGATGATAGAGTGGTAGAGGGAGGGAGGGGTGGATGATAGAGTGGTAGAGGGAGGGAAGGGGTGGATGATAGAGTGGTAGAGGGTGGGAGGGGGTGGATGGATAGAGTGATAGAGGGAGGGAGGGGGTGGATGGATAGAGTGATAGAGGGAGGGAGGGGGTGGATGATAGAGTGATAGAGGGAGGGAAGGGGTGGATGATAGAGTGGTAGAGGGAGGGAAGGGGTGGATGATAGAGTGGTAGAGGGAGGGAGGGGGTGGAGTTTATGTGAGACACATGGTAACTCCACATGCAGATGATATGCCTAAACGAGCAGCCAGGGTAGAGACACACACTCACACACACACACACACACACACACACACACACACACACACACACACACACACACACACACACACACACACACACACTGAGGAAGCCAGTTAGCATGCCAGCCTATGCCCACCCAAATTACCACTGAGAAAATTAATACCTCCATCCATCCACACAAACACACACACTCTCAAATGCTAAGACACACACACACACACACACACACACACACACACACACACACACACACACACACACACACACACACACACACACACACACACACACACACACACACACACACACACACAGGCTCACGGTGGGTGTTTAACCCTGTAAGAGTCTGCCATGTGGGTGATCGGTTATCATAGTCTGTGTGTGTGTGTGTGTGTGTGTGTGTGTGTGTGTGTGTGTGTGTGTGTGTGTGTGTGTGTGTGTGTGTGTGTGTGTGTGTGTGTGTGTGTGTGTGTGTGTGTGTGTGTGTGTGTGTCTTAGCATTTGAGAGTGTGTGTGTTTGTGTGTGTGTGTGTGTGTGTGTGCCTCCCAGCCTGATTTAGACGAACATACGTTACATGACCAAAAGTATGTGGACACCTGCTCATCGAACATCTCATTCCAAAATCATATGGAGTTGGTCTCCCTTTGCTGCTATAACAGCCTCCACTCTTCTGGGAAGGCTTTCCACTAGATGTTGGAACATTGCTGCTGGGACTTGCTTCCATTCAGCCACAAGAGTATTAGTGAGGTGGGACACTGATGTTGGGCATTTAGGTCTGGCTCGCAGTCGGCGTTTTGAGGTCAGGGCTCCGTGCAGGCCAGTCAAGCTCTTCCACACCGATCTGACAAACCATTTCTGTATGGACCTCGCATGGGGGCATTGTCATGCTGAAACAGGAAAGTGTCTTCCCCAAACTGTTGCCACGAAGTTGGAAGCACAGAATCGTCTAGAATGTCATTGTATACTGTAGCGTTAAGATTTCCCTTCACTGGAACTAAGGGGCCTGAACCATGAAAAACAGCCCCAGACCATTATTCCTCTTAGGCTTGTGTGCAGCTGCTCGGCCATGGAAACCCATTTCATGAAGTTCCCTACGAACAATTATTGTGCTGATGTTGCTTACAGAGGCAGTTTGGAACCTCGTAGAGTGTTGCATCCAAGGACAGACGATGTTTATGCACTACGTGCTTCAGCACTCGGCGGTCCCGTTCTGTGAGCTTGTGTGGCCTACCACTTCGCGGCTGAGCCGTTGTTGCTCCTAGACGTTTCCACTTCACAATAACAGCACTTACTGTTGACCGGGGCAGCTCTAGCAGGTCAGACAATTGACAAACTGACTTGTTGGAAATGTGTTATCCTATGACGGCGCCACCTTCACTGAGCTCTTCAGGAAGGCCATTCTACTGCCAATGTTTGTCTATGGAGATCGCAAGGCCGTGTGCTTGATTTTATACACCTGTCAGCAACGGATGTGACTGAAATAGCCGAATCAACGAATTTGAAGGGGTGTGCACATACATTTGTATTTATAGTGGTAACGCTGAAACACACAGCTAAGTTACAGCAGGCAGGCCTCCAGAAGATATTCCCTTCCATTAACAGCTTTAATACCCACATCCTCTCTCCACACACACATCCTCTCTCCACACACATCCTCTCTCCACACACACATCCTCTCTCCACACACACATCCTCTCTCCACACACACATCCTGTCTCCACACACACATCCTCTCTCCACACACACATCCCCTATCCACACACACATCCTCTCTCCACACACACATCCCCTATCCACACACACATCCCCTCTCCACACACATCCTGTCTCCACACACACATCCTCTCTCCACACACACATCCCCTATCCACACACACACCCTCTCTCCACACACACATCCTCTCTCCACACACACATCCTCTCTCCACACACACATCCCCTATCCACACACACATCCTCTCTCCACACACACATCCTGTCTCCACACACACATCCTCTCTCCACACACACATCCTGTCTCCACACACACATCCTCTCTCCACACACACATCCCCTATCCACACACACATCCTCTCCACACACACATCCCCTATCCACACACACATCCCCTATCCACACACACATCCTCTCTCCACACACACATCTCCTATCCACACACACATCCCCTCTCCACACACACATCCTGTCTCCACACACACATCCTGTCTCCACACACACATCCTTTCTCCACACACACATCCCCTATCCACACACACATCCTCTCTCCACACACACATCCTCTCTCCACACACACATCCCCTCTCCACACACACATCCTCTCTCCACACACACATCCCCTATCCACACACACATCCTCTCTCCACACACACATCCCCTCTCCACACACACATCCCCTCTCCACACACACATCCCCTCTCCACACACACATCCTCTCTCCACACACACATCCTCTCTCCACACACACATCCTCTCTCCACACACACATCCTCTCTCCACACACACATCCCCTATCCACACACACATCCCCTATCCACACACACATCCCCTCTCCACACACACATCCTCTCTCCACACACACATCCTCTCTCCACACACACATCCTCTCTCCACACATGCATCCCCTATCCACACACACATCCCCTCTCCACACACACATCCTGTCTCCACACACACATCCTCTCTCCACACACACATCCCCTATCCACACACACATCCCCTCTCCACACACACATCCTGTCTCCCCACACACATCCTCTCTCCACACACACACATCCTATCCACACACACATCCCCTCTCCACACACACATCCCCTCTCCACACACACATCCCCTATCCACACACACATCCCCTCTCCACACACACATCCTGTCTCCACACACACATCCTCTCTCCACACACACATCCCCTATCCACACACACATCCCCTCTCCACACACACATCCTGTCTCCACACACACATCCTCTCTCCACACACACATCCCCTATCCACACACACATCCTCTCCACACACACATCCCCTATCCACACACACATCCCCTCTCCACACACACATCCCCTATCCACACACACATCCCCTATCCACACACACATCCTCTCTCCACACACACATCCCCTATCCACACACACATCCCCTATCCACACACACATCCTCTATCCACACACACATCCCCTATCCACACACACATCCCCTATCCACACACACATCCCCTCTCCACAGAGACACATGTCAACGTTTTATCTCTGTGACGGATGATGAGATGGATTTAAAGATTTAAAGCATGGATGCCCTTCATTCCCAACACACACACACACACACACACACACACACACACACACACACACACACACACACACACACACACACACACACGTCCAGTTCGGGATGCAGGGTGCTGAAAGCAATCTCTATCTGACCTTGAGTAGGAAGGCCAGAAGATGGAGGGATGAACAAAGGAAAGGAAAAGGAGTGATGTAATCATCTGGCGGAGAAGTGATGCTTTCACAGTGATTGAGGACAACGACATCTTGACACGAACTCACAATCAACCTCACACACACACACACACACACACACACACACACACACACACACACACACACACACACACACACACACACACACACACACACACACACACACACACACACACACACACGGCATCCTGAGTGGAGCAGCCGTCTATGTTACTGCATCGCAGTGCTTGAGGCATCACTACAGACCCGGGTTCGATCCCGGTCTGTATCACAGCCGGCCGTGACCGGGAGACCCATGAGGCGACACACAATTGGCCCAGCGTTGTCTGGGTTAGGGAAGGGATTTGGCCGGTAGGGATTTCCATGTCCCACTTCGCGCTAGCGAATCCTTGTAGCGGGCCGGGTGCCTGCAAGCTGACTTCGGTCACCAGCTGGACGGTTTTTCCTCCTACACATCGGTGCAGCTGGCTTCCGGGTTAAGGGAGCAGTGTGTCAAAATCAGTGCGGCTTGGCAGGGTCGTGTTTCGGAGGACGCATGGCTCTCGAACTTCGCCTCTCCCGAGTCCGTAGGGGAGTTGCAGCGATGGGACAAGACTGTAACTACCAATTGGATATCACGAAAAAGGGGTAAAAAGTACAACAACAACAAAAATAACAAATCATAAAAAATACTAAAATAGCTCACACACACATATACACACGTCTCACACACATACACACACGTCTCATACACACACACACACACACACACACACACACACACACACACACACACACACACATATACACACGTCTCACACACACATACACACACGTCTCATACACACACGTCTCATACACACACGTCTCTCTCACACACACACACACACACACACACACACACACACACACACACACACACACACACACACACACACACACACACACACACACACACACACACACACACACACACACACACACATTACCCACACACATCTAACCATCACACACCTCACCATTACCCACACACACACATCTCACCATCACACACCTCACCATTACCCACACACACACGTCTCACCATCACACACCTCACCATTACCCACACACACACGTCTCACCATCAAGTACCTCACCATTACCCACACACACATTAGCTAAGAGAGCAGAGTATGGATAGAATAATTTTATTTCCTGAAGAAAGAAACAAATATATGAAGACGGAAAGAGACAGAGAGTGATAACGGCAAAGAGAGAGACACATTGAAAGAGAAAGACACATTGAAAGAGAGAGAAACATTGAAAGAGAAAGACACATTGAAAGAGAAAGACACATTGAAAGAGAGAGATAGAGAGGGAGAGATACAGAGAGATATACATTGGACGAGAGAGATAGAGAGGGAGAGATACAGAGAGAGAGACATTGGAAGAGAGAGAAAGAGAGAGATAGAGAGGGAGAGATATTGGAAGAGAGATAGAGAGAGAGAGATACAGAGAGAGAGACATTGGAAGAGAGAGATAGAGAGGGAGAGCCATTGGAAGAGAGAGCTAGAAAGGGAGAGATATTGGAAGAGAGATAGAGAGAGAGAGAGAAACATTGAAAGAGAGAGATAGAGAGAGAGAGACACATTGACAGAGAGAGACAGAGACACATTGAAAGAGAGAGATAGAGAGAAAGGGACACATTGAAAGAGAGATAGAGAGAGAGAGAGAGAGACACATTGAAAGCGAGAAAGAGAAAGAGAGAGATATAGAGGGAGAGACACATTGAAAGCGAGAAAGAGAAAGAGAGAGATAGAGAGGGAGAGACACATTGAAAGAGAGAGAGAATGAGAGGGAGACAAAAAGGGACAGAGGGAGAAGGCAGAGGGATAGATACATAGATGTGTGGATGATGACAATGTCCTCTTAAAAGACACTGTGACACAACTGTGACTGTCCACTTACTGACTAGAGCACCAGATCTACTGAGTGACTCACAGCTCCAAACGCAGAGTCAAGTGTGTGTGTGTGTTTGTGTGTGTGTTTGCGTGTGTGTGTGTGTGTGTGTGTGTGTGTGTGTGTGTGTGTGTGTGCGTGTGTATGTGTGTGAACTGGCCACTCTACACATCACAGACTCATAACTTTCCAACCATCTGTTCCCACACATGTTTACTTGCTGAGCCCCGACACAAGTCTTCTTCAATCGTTTCTCTTCTCTTTTCACAATTCCTCTCTTCTCCTCTGTTTTGTCTGTTTAGCATAAATGCCCTGGATGAAAACATGCTGCCATTGACTCTGACTGGCTCTGTGTCTCTCACCCTCACCTTGGGTTTTAACACTGTGTCTCTCACCCTCACCTTGGGTTTTAACACTGTGTCTCTCACCCTCACCTTGGGTTTTAACACTGTGTCTCTCAACCTCACCTTGGGTTTTAACACTGTGTCTCTCACCCTCACCTTGGGTTTTAACACTGTGTCTCTCACCCTCACCTTGGGTTTTAACACTGTGTCTCTCACCCTCACCTTGGGTTTTAACGCTGTGTCTCTCACCCTCACCTTGGGTTTTAACTCTGTGTCTCTCAACCTCACCTTGGGTTTTAACACTGTGTCTCTCACCCTCACCTTGGGTTTTAACACTGTGTCTCTCACCCTCACCTTGGGTTTTAACACTGTGTCTCTCACCCTCACCTTGGGTTTTAACACTGTGTCTCTCACCCTCACCTTGGGTTTTAACGCTGTGTCTCTCACCCTCACCTTGGGTTTTAACTCTGTGTCTCTCAACCTCACCTTGGGTTTTAACGCTGTGTCTCTCACCCTCACCTTGGGTTTTAACGCTGTGTCTCTCAACCTCACCTTGGATTTTAACGCTGTGTCTCTCAACCTCACCTTGGGTTTTAACACTGTGTCTCTCACCCTCACCTTGGGTTTTAACACTGTGTCTCTCACCCTCACCTTGGGTTTTAACACTGTGTCTCTCAACCTCACCTTGGGTTTTAACGCTGTGTCTCTCAACCTCACCTTGGGTTTTAACACTGTGTCTCTCACCCTCACCTTGGGTTTTAACACTGTGTCTCTCACCCTCACCTTGGGTTTTAACGCTGTGTCTCTCACCCTCACCTTGGGTTTTAACACTGTGTCTCTCACCCTCACCTTGGGTTTTAACACTGTGTCTCTCACCCTCACCTTGGGTTTTAACACTGTGTCTCTCACCCTCACCTTGGGTTTTAACGCTGTGTCTCTCACCCTCACCTTGGGTTTTAACGCTGTGTCTCTCACCCTCACCTTGGGTTTTAACACTGTGTCTCTCACCCTCACCTTGGGTTTTAACACTGTGTCTCTCACCCTCACCTTGGGTTTTAACACTGTGTCTCTCAACCTCACCTTGGGTTTTAACGCTGTGTCTCTCACCCTCACCTTGGGTTTTAACGCTGTGTCTCTCAACCTCACCTTGGATTTTAACACTGTGTCTCTCAACCTCACCTTGGGTTTTAACACTGTGTCTCTCACCCTCACCTTGGGTTTTAACACTGTGTCTCTCACCCTCACCTTGGGTTTTAACACTGTGTCTCTCACCCTCACCTTGGGTTTTAACACTGTGTCTCTCACCCTCACCTTGGGTTTTAACCTCTAACACCTCCCAAACCCGGATCCGGGATCCCCCCCCATCAAAAAAGCTGACTAGCATAGCCTAGCCTAAAGCCACAGGGATATCATATAATAAAATGTTCATGAAATCACAAGTCCAAGACACCAAATGAAAGACACACATCTTGTGAATCCAGCCATCATTTCTGATTTTTAAAATGTTTTACAGGGAAGACACAATATGTAAGTCTATTAGCTAACCACGTTAGCAAAAGACACCACTTTTTTACTCCACCATTTTTTTACTCCATCAGTAGCTATCACAAATTCGACCAAATAAAGATATAAATAGCCACTAACCAAGAAACAACTTCATCAGATGACAGTCTGATAACATATTTATTGTATAGCATATGTTTTGTTAGAAAAATTTGCATATTTCAGGTATAAATCATAGTTTACCATTGCAGCCACCATCACAACTCTCACCAAAGCGACTAGAATAACTACAGAGAGCAACGTGAATTAGCTAATTACTCATCATAAAACATTTCTTAAAAATACACAGCGTACAGCAGATGAAAGACACAGATCTTGTGAATCCAGCCAATATTTCAGATTTTCTAAGTGTTTTACAGCGAAAACACAATATAGCGTTATATTAGCTTACCACAATAGCAAACATCACAACAGCATTGATTCAAGGCAAAAATAGCGATAACGTATAAACCACCAAAATATATTAATTTTTTCACTAACCTTCTCAGAATTCTTCAGATGACAGTCCTATAACATCATATTACACAATGCATATAGAGTTTGTTCGAAAATGTGCATATTTAGCGGCACAAATCGTGGTTATACAATGAGAAAAGTAGCAAAGCTGCCCAGAAAATGTCAGGAGAAATCTTTGAAGAGGCACCTATTCTAATCAGTAACTATTCCAAAACTTGACAAAAAAATACAGGTTGGACAGCAATTGAAAGACAAATTAGTTCTTAATGCAATCGCTGGGTTACATTTTTAAAATTAACGTTACTTCAAGCATACAGCGTGCGCTAAAGCGAGACGCACCGAAATTCATGGCGGAATTATTATTTGACATTTGTCAACATAAGTACGAATTAACAGCATAAAGACTGCTTACTATTAGCTGAGCTTCCATCAGAATCTTGGGCAAGGTGTCCTTTCTCCAGAACAATCGTCTTTGGGTTGAAAGATGTCCTCTTCTCCTGTCGAAATAGCAGCTAACGATAGCCACCCACTGGAGACGTGTCCAACTCGTGAAAGCGCATGACAAAGAAATGCCAGAAAATCGCAATAAACTGCTATAAACTGCTATAAGTCGGTTTAAATTAACTACCTTATGATGTCTTTAACACCTCTAACGAATAAAAACATGACCGGAGATATAGAACTACTAAAACGAAAGCGTTTGCAGGACACCATTGTGATGTCTTCTTGCGCCAGGCGCACCGTTGAAAAGGACGGTACTTCCATTCCACGGTCTTATATAGGGTCCCAGATTGCGCAATCCACTCCATTCAAATTCTCCCCGCTTACTGACATCTAGAGGAAGACGTATGCAGTGCATGTAGCCCCATAGCTTACATGGGGACTTATAAACTGACCTCAGAACAGGGACCTCGATTTCTGAAATCTCACTCCCTGACAGGAAATGTGCTGCAGAATGAGTTCTGTTTCACTCAGAGAAATAATTCAAACGGTTTTAGAAACTAGAGAGTGTTTTCTATCCAATAGTAATAATAATATGCATATTGTACGAGCAAGAATTGAGTACGAGGCAGTTTAATCTGGGAACTTATTTTTACAAAGTCGAAATGGCGCCCCCATAGGCTCAAGAAGTTAACGCTGTGTCTCTCAACCTCACCTTGGGTATTAACACTGTGTCTCTCACCCTCACCTTGGGTTTTAACGCTGTGTCTCTCAACCTCACCTTGGGTTTTAACACTGTGTTTCTCACCCTCTCCTTCGGTTTTAACACTGTGTCTCTCAACCTCACCTTGGGTTTTAACTCTGTGTCTCTCAACCTCACCTTGGGTTTTAAAGCTGTGTCTCTCACCCTCACCTTGGGTTTTAACTCTGTGTCTCTCACCCTCACCTTGGGTTTTAACAATGTGTCTCTCACCCTCACCTTGGGTTTTAACTCTGTGTCTCTCAACCTCACCTTGGGTTTTAACACTGTGTCTCTCACCCTCACCTTGGGTTTTAAAGCTGTGTCTCTCACCCTCACCTTGGGTTTTAACACTGTGTCTCTCACCCTCACCTTGGGTTTTAAAGCTGTGTCTCTCAACCTCACCTTGGGTTTTAACACTGTTAAACTTGCAACCTTTAGAATCAGAGGCAGATGCTTACACCCATCCACCATCCCCATCCACAACATCCTAGCAAAACTGAAACCTACTTGAAGGTAACAGCGCTCACTGTTGCCCCTAGTCACCAGTTTCTATGTCATCTCCCAACGTCCTCAGACATGGATGGACGTCCAATACTGACTTGTATAACGGGTGACCTGGCTTAATATACAGTAGGGTATGTGTCCGTGCCTGGCGATGTGTCCCTCTACCATTGGGTTTTAGAGGAATATAAAGTATGAATTCATAGGTCAAAAGTGTGTGTGTGTTGCTGGGTAACATCAGTACCTCTGAACACCAGTAGGGGGAACTAGTGTCTGACACAGAGAGAGCGAGAAGAGAGAGAGAAGAGAGAGAATTAATGAGAGAGAGCGAGATGAGAGAGAGAAGAGAGAGAATTAATGAGAGAGAGCGAGAGAGAGAGAAGAGAGAAATAATGAATGAATGAGAGAGAAAGAGAGAATTAATGGAGGAGCAGAGGGAGAGATAGGATGGAGAGATGGAAGTTAATCTTGGAATGGAGAAATAGTGTTTATGTATTCACTCTCCCTACCTTTGCTATGACTGAGCTAAGACCATGGCAGGAAGCCAGCAGAGATGGAGAAGTGAATAGTATTTCCACTCTGCACCTGCTAAATGATTTATGAATGATGTATGATAAATCATCTGCTATTAAAAACAATAATGGAATAATAATCATGTCTACTCTCCTCCTTTTCTCTCCCTCTCTCTATTCTCCTCTAATGATAGACTGATGAGGGGCCCTGGGCTGCTGGGTTAATGCCATCCATCTTTTCAATTAACATCTCTCTCTCTCTCTCTCTCTCTCTCTCTCTCTCGCTTTCTCTCTCGCTTTCTCTCTCACTTTCTCTCTCGCTTTCCCTCTCTCTCTCTCTCTCTCTCTCTCTCTCTCTCGCTCTCTCTCTCTCCTTCCTATCTCTCTCCCTCTCCCTCTCTCTTTCACAGAGGGAGTACTGTTGACTCATTTGCATGTGTTGTTTATGTATCTACTTTTGAACACACTTGTCAATCAGAGGAGGGGTCCTCACAGCATGACAGACCTCATGTGGACTACCCACTGACATTATGAGACAGAATAATATTGGAGGTAGCAATCATTTTAGTAGTAACTTAATAATAGTAGATCCAGTGTAGATTCACACTGAGAGACAGACAGACACAGAAAGAAAGAAAGACAGACAGAAAGAGAGGAATGGTCAGAAGTTCTAACTGGTAATTAGTCACCATGGTTACCTGTTACAATTGTCTGGCCTGTGACCTCTATCATCAAGTTGTGTCTGTAGAGTCATCAGACAACCAATATTATCCCCCTCAATGTAGAGACTGGGCTGATGTGTGAGTGTCCTTTCCCTCAGGGTCAAATCTCATTTCATCTCCTCCACAACACGCACGGGCATGCACACACACACACACAGACTCACACACAGACTCACACACAGACTCACACACACACACACACACACACACACACACACACACACACACACACACACACACACACACACACACACACACACACACACACACACACACACACACACACACACACATACCATAAACACACACCACACACACACACACACACACACACACACACACACACACACACACACACACACACACACACACACACACACACGGACACACACACTCACACACAAAACAAAAACACTCACACACAAACACACACACACACCATAAACACACACCATACACAAATGAACGATGCAACATACACACACTAAATTGTCCACTTAGCTTTTTTAATCACATGCAAATCACAGCTAAAATGCCAGCCGCTTCAATCAATCACAGCGAGGCCAGTGAATTAGAGAAGGACAGAAGCACAGGAAACCTTGTAAATATTGAAAACACACACATGAATAACTTATGGTGTGAACGGCTGCAAGCTGGAGAACGTCAGCTACCCGCTGTCAGCTAGCTGTCAATCAATGGAATTACTGTCAATCTCAACGCTCACTGGAAGGCAGGGGCTAACACACAGATGCATACACACACACGCACACAGACGCACGCACAGGCTCACACACATGCATTACCCTTCGATTCACACATACAGACTCCTCCCATAAATGACCTAAACGTTAAAGGTCCAACGCAGCCTTTTTTAAATGTCTAAATCAAATCATTTCTGGGTAACAATTAAGTACTTTACTGTGATTGTTTTTAACTAAAATGGGCAAAAATAAATTAAAATGTCTTCTTAGCTAAGAGCAATTTCTCAAGCAAGATTTAGCTGGGACTGTCTGGGAGTGGTCTGAGCTGGGAGGGGAAAACTGAACACTATCTCTTATTGGCAGAGAGGTATGGAACTCTCTTTCTAACTAATTTACCGGTTGGTTATGTCACCAGGCAGGCCAAAGCTCCATCCCACTGAAACAGGCTGACATTTCAGACAGTCTTTTCAAAACAGCTCTTACAATAAAAGAGCATTATCATCATTTTCACAAGGTCACAGTATTACTCCATCGTCACAGTATTACTCCATCGTCACACTATTACTCCATCGTCACAGTATTACTCCATCGTCACAGTATTACTCCATCGTCACAGTATTACTCCATCGTCACAGTATTACTCCATCGTCACAGTATTACTCCATCGTCACAGTACTACTCCATCGTCACAGTACTACTCCATCGTCACAGTATTACTCCATCGTCACAGTATTACTCCATCCTCATAGTGTGGAAATATAAAACATAGGAAAAACGAGTGTGCCTTTAACCAGACGTACACACACACACACACACGCGCGCGAGCACGTGCACGCGCACACACACACATACACACACACACACACACACACATGCACACACACATTATAGAGACATCCACCTACACATCTCATCTCCAATCTCTGGGATCATCTCTAGAGTATGTCCTTCAAACAGAGCATCAGGGGTTAGAGCACTGGGCTAAATGTACGTGAGAGAGAGCCTCATGTTTTAAAGCCCCTTGGCTGTGTGTGTGTGTGTGTGCGTGTACGGCATGCGCGCGTGTATGTGTGTATTCGTGTACGGCATGCGCGTGTGTATGTGTGTGTGCGTGTACGGCATGCGCGTGTGTATGTGTGTGTTCGTGCGTGTGAGAGAGAGAGACCAGAGCGGTACTGGGAGACCAGGGATTCACTCTGAGATCCGTGCCCCGCTATATTATGGTTGTACAAGAGGAGTGAACCAAGGATCTTACCTGTCTCATGAGAGTGAGAGAGGGTCTTCGACCTCCCGATGTTGCCTGAGTGATGCATCATTCCTCCACAGATCTGTCTATTCTTCTCTCCTCCTCCACACTCCTCTCCTCCACTCCTCTCCTCCACTTCTCTCCTCCTCTATTTAGTCGTCACTAGTCCTTTTATAGTATCCTCTTTCCTCTTCACTCTTCCTTTTTCTCTCCCTCCTTTTCTCCTCTTTCTGTCCAGTAAGGTCCGTTAAACACAATCCACCAGCGGAGCGCGGGAGCAGAGAGCCGACACACTCACGCACAGTGGAGTGAGCCAAAACACACACACACCCCTGATCTCACAAACACACAGCCTGGGCTAATCAGCCCTCCGCTGCCTGCCAGTCCTGAGATCAGAGGGAGAGATTCTCCGCTACACTCCTTATTTTTGTCTTCTTCTATTCCCTTGTTTACCTTGCTCCCTCCTTTTCTCAGGCCTCCTCTGAGTGGAAAAAGATGGATGGATGGATGGATGCTGAGGAAAAGAAAGAGCGCCTTTCAGCCTCTTCTAGGAGAAGAGATGGAGAGAGGGAGCTTCATCCTCTGTGTGCACATGGCTGAGACTGGTAGCAGACTCCGCTAGCGCCGCGGAGAGAGCGAGAGAGAGCGAAAGAAAGAGAGGGAGAGAGACAACTGAGGGGGGGGGGGGGCAAGCAAGCAAGTACATATGAGAGAGAGAGGGAGGTGGAGTGAGATAATGTGTGAGGGAGAGACAGAGGGTGGTGGTGAGAGCACAAGATAGAAAATAGAGAGAAAGACAACGAGAAGGGGGGGTGAACGGAGAGAAAAGAGAGAGATAGAGCAAAAGAGCGAGCGAGAGAGCGCTAGAGAGCGAGAGACAGAGGGGTGAATCACAGGAATGTGACAAAGCATGTTTATCAAAGACAGAGAAGATTGAAGAGAGAGAGAGAGCGAGAGATGAGAGGAGAGCAGGAAAGAAAAGAGGGAGGGACAGATGAGAGGAAAACAGGAAAGGAGAGAGAGGGAGGGTGGAGCGAAGAAAGGGAGAGAAAGAAAGGGAGAAGCGAAAAGAGGGAGTGGGAGGTAAAAGGAGAGAGGGAGAAAGAGGGCAGAGGACACTGCGGCTATCTAACAGTCAGATAGGCAGCTGAGTTCATAGAGACTTTCTGGATCCACAGCGCATAGAGACTGTCTGGATCCACAGCGCATAGAGACTGTCTGGATCCACAGCTCATAGAGACTGTCTGGATCCACAGCTCATAGAGACTGTCTGGATCCACAGCTCATAGAGACTGTCTGGATCCACAGCTCATAGAGACTGTCTGGATCCACAGCGCATAGAGACTGTCTGGATCCACAGCTCATAGAGACTGTCTGGATCCACAGCGCATAGAGACTTTCTGGATCCACAGCGCATAGAGACTGTCTGGATCCACAGCTCATAGAGACTGTCTGGATCCACAGCGCATAGAGACTGTCTGGATCCACAGCGCATAGAGACTGTCTGGATCCACAGCTCATAGAGACTTTCTGGATCCACAGCGCATAGAGACTGTCTGGATCCACAGCTCATAGAGACTGTCTGGATCCACAGCGCATAAAGACTGTCTGGATCCACAGCGCATAGAGACTTTCTGGATCCACAGCGCATAGAAACTGTCTGGATCCACAGCTCATAGAGACTGTCTGGATTCACAGCTCATAGACTGTCTGGATCCACAGCTCATAGAGACTGTCTGGATCCACAGCTCATAGAGACTGTCTGGATCCACAGCTCATAGAGACTGTCTGGATCCACAGCTCATAGACTGTCTGGATCCACAGCTCATAGAGACTGTCTGGATCCACAGCTCATAGAGACTGTCTGGATCCACAGCTCATAGAGACTGTCTGGATCCACAGCTCATAGAGACTGTCTGGATCCACAGCTGATAGAGACTGTCTGGATCCACAGTTCATAGAGACTGTCTGGATCCACAGCTCATAGAGACTGTCTGGATCCACAGCTCATAGAGACTGTCTGGATCCACAGCTCATAGAGACTGTCTGGATCCACAGCTCATAGAGACTGTCTGGATCCACAGCTCATAGAGACTGTCTGGATCCACAGCTCATAGAGACTGTCTGGATCCACAGCGCATAGAGTGTCTGGATCCACAGCTCATAGAGACTGTCTGGATCCACAGCTCATAGAGACTGTCATGATCCACAGCTCATAGAGACTGTCTGGATCCACAGCTCATCGAGACTGTCATGATCCACAGCTCATAGAGACTGTCTGGATCCACAGCTCATAGACTGTCTGGATCCACAGCTCATAGAGCAGGTTTACCCAACTGGCGGCCTGCGGCCAAATCTGGCCCGCCAGCAATATTATTTGGCCACCCAAAGCCCCCCAATGTAAGTATGAATATATTTTCATAAAAAATTCAAATAAACCTCAGACCAGAGATGCAAAAACTCACAAATGCATTGTCCCAAGAAGGAAGTTATTCTACCTAAACAATGCAAAAGTTACATTTTAACTTAATTCACGAGGAGAGAGAATGCAGGAGACTAATAAAGCAGGCAGCGGACCATTTTGTGGTGCTGAAACGTAAAGCTGCAACCGCAGCACATTCAATAGGAGGTGAACAGCACCTGGTGCTGAAAACATATCTAACTTGTTAGGCAAGTGCTGCACAGCAACACATGGAGAAAAACTCCAGTCGAGTAATTCATTTCAACAATACGCTTCATTTTAATTTGACTTTACAAACAACAAGAGGGCTTAATTGGAGTCTATTTCTTCCAAGCCTAGGCCTATATATAATAAGTTAACTGGCTGCGGTGGGCTATGAGGCTTAACAGCGTCTTTCACAAGAAACAAATATATGGTCTAATAGAAGAGGGATGTTTTTTTACTAGGCCTACTTACATCTGGCCCAACATGTAGCATCCTACATAACACAATCATTTAAAGAACAAAAGGGATGTCTGTGTCTGACTGTCTGGGGACAGACTGCTCCTGTAACAACAGAACAAACAGAAAATACTGTCAGCTGGACACCTAAATATCCCTGGATAAACACTCACAATAATGTTAGTATTTACTAAATACAGTCATATAGGACACTAAGTTACTTATTCAATGGGAAAAGTTGCATTTCCCCTCCGACACGATCTTGTGGATGTCGGGTGAGTGGGATGTGATTTTGATGCGCAGGCAGTCCTCCATTGACGTACTATATGCGAAAGCCGGTTCCTGTCATACGTCTATACTGCGATCATAGAGGAAAATGAAGACTCGCAGGTGTAAGTCGATCCAAACATTGTTAGCACATAAAATGGCAGTTTATTTATTGTGCCGTATTCCTCTGAGCACACAGGGACTCGGCTCTGAGCATGCCACCCACAACAGACACAGGGACTCGGCTCTGAGCATGCCACCCACAACGCACACAGGGACTCGGCTCTGAGCATGCCACCCACAACGCACACAGGGACTCGGCTCTGAGCATGCCACCCACAACGCACACAGGGACTCGGCTCTGAGCATGCCACCCACAACGCACACAGGGACTCGGCTCTGAGCATGCCACCCACAACGCACACAGGGACTCGGCTCTGAGCATGCCACCCACAACGCACACAGGGACTCGGCTCTGAGCATGCCACCCACAACGCACACAGGGACTCGGCTCTGAGCATGCCACCCACAACGCACACAGGGACTCGGCTCTGAGCATGCCACCCACAACGCACACAGGGACTCGGCTCTGAGCATGCCACCCACAACGCACACAGGGACTCGACTCTGAGCATGCCACCCACAACGCACACAGGGACTCGACTCTGAGCATGCCACCCACAACGCACACAGGGACTCGGCTCTGAGCATGCCACCCACAACGCACACAGGGACTCGACTCTGAGCATGCCACCCACAACGCACACAGGGACTCGGCTCTGAGCATGCCACCCACAACGCACACAGGGACTCGGCTCTGAGCATGCCACCCACAACGCACACAGGGACTCGGCTCTGAGCATGCCACCCACAACGCACACAGGGACTCGGCTCTGAGCATGCCACCCACAACGCACACAGGGACTCGGCTCTGAGCATGCCACCCACAACGCACACAGGGACTCGGCTCTGAGCATGCCACCCACAACGGACACAGGGACTCGACTCTGAGCATGCCACCCACAACGCACACAGGGACTCGGCTCTGAGCATGCCACCCACAACGGACACAGGGACTCGGCTCTGAGCATGCCACCCACAACGGACACAGGGACTCAACTCTGAGCATGCCACCCACAACGCACACAGGGACTCGGCTCTGAGCATGCCACCCACAACGCACACAGGGACTCGGCTCTGAGCATGCCACCCACAACGCACACAGGGACTCGGCTCTGAGCATGCCACCCACAACGGACACAGGGACTCGGCTCTGAGCATGCCACCCACAACGCACACAGGGACTCGGCTCTGAGCATGCCACCCACAACGGACACAGGGACTCGGCTCTGAGCATGCCACCCACAACGGACACAGGGACTCGGCTCTGAGCATGCCACCCACAACGGACACAGGGACTCGGCTCTGAGCATGCCACCCACAACGGACACAGGGACTCGGCTCTGAGCATGCCACCCACAACGGACACAGGGACTCGGCTCTGAGCATGCCACCCACAACGCACACAGGGACTCGGCTCTGAGCATGCCACCCACAACGGACACAGGGACTCGGCTCTGAGCATGCCACCCACAACGGACACAGGGACTCGGCTCTGAGCATGCCACCCACAACGCACACAGGGACTCGGCTCTGAGCATGCCACCCACAACGGACACAGGGACTCGGCTCTGAGCATGCCACCCACAACGGACACAGGGACTCGGCTCTGAGCATGCCACCCACAACGGACACAGGGACTCGGCTCTGAGCATGCCACCCACAACGGACACAGGGACTCGGCTCTGAGCATGCCACCCACAACGGACACAGGGACTCGGCTCTGAGCATGCCACCCACAACGCACACAGGGACTCGGCTCTGAGCATGCCACCCACAACGGACACAGGGACTCGGCTCTGAGCATGCCACCCACAACGGACACAGGGACTCGGCTCTGAGCATGCCACCCACAACGGACACAGGGACTCGGCTCTGAGCATGCCACCCACAACGGACACAGGGACTCGGCTCTGAGCATGCCACCCACAACGGACACAGGGACTCGGCTCTGAGCATGCCACCCACAACGCACACAGGGACTCGGCTCTGAGCATGCCACCCACAACGCACACAGGGACTCGGCTCTGAGCATGCCACCCACAACGCACACAGGGACTCGGCTCTGAGCATGCCACCCACAACGGACACAGGGACTCGGCTCTGAGCATGCCACCCACAACGCACACAGGGACTCGGCTCTGAGCATGCCACCCACAACGCACACAGGGACTCGGCTCTGAGCATGCCACCCACAACGCACACAGGGACTCGGCTCTGAGCATGCCACCCACAACGCACACAGGGACTCGGCTCTGAGCATGCCACCCACAACGCACACAGGGACTCGACACGCAGCTCTGATTTGGCTCGATGTCTGGAATTCAATCAGCTCAGTTTGAATTGCGGCCTCATCCAGCGAGAGTATCGTTTTCTTAGCAAGGGAGGAGAATTCTCCACCTGGGCGGACTGTGAGAGGATCACGTACAAACACAATGATATCCTTGGGCATGCTGTAGTCTTCCAATCTGGTGGAGAAGTTGTCCCTCAGCTGCTTGATGAAAAATTCCATCACTTCCTGGTCCCTCTGCCTGTCGTTTCTTCAGTGTGCTGAAGTGCAGTAGCCTTCCAGATGACAAGTCCAAATCGAACAACTCAAGCCTCCTATTAAAAGCCTTATGTTTCTCCACCATGTCCACCACTGTTTTCCCTCTTCCTTGTAACTGCAGATTTAACCCATTTAAGTGACAGAATGTCAGCCAAAAAAGCAGCGTAGCTTTCAGTTAACGCTCCGATGTTTCTGTCTGGGGTGGGAAGGACACTCTGAAAGTTCCATGCTTAGATTCATAATGCAATTTGCAAACAGTGACATTTTCATTGCAAATAAGACACACTGTCTTGGCATTGGGAACATATGGTAAGATGAACGCATATCTCTCTGTACATTCTTCCCTGAAACTTTGATTTTCTTTATCCATTTCACTTTTTTGCGGCGCCATTTTACCTCTCAAGCTGACTGTTCTGAACTAATGTTTTTTGTTAGAAAAGTAGCGTAGCCTCCAGTGGGCTAAGTAGACCTGTTTGTCCCCACCAATCAACGCACAGAGAAATAGACAAACATATTCATTGAATAGAGACATGGTGATTTTATGAGCATAATCAGATAAAAAATTATTATGTCATTGTCACTAAATGTATTATGCACTAATCAGATGTGTTAAAAATTTTGTTCAATTTGTAGTGTGGGCCAATTAATTGTGCTAATATTAAATACTAATTATGTTCTGGCCCGCCGACTATTAGCTCAGAGGAAATTTGGCGCGAGGCCAAACCTAGTTGAGGAACACAGTCACAGAATAACATACAGTAGAATGAACACAGTCACAGAGTAACATACAGTAGAATGAACACAGTCACAGAGTAACATACAGTAGAATGAACACAGTCACAGAGTAACATACAGTAGAATGAACACAGTCACAGAGTAACATACAGTAGAATGAACACAGTCACAGAGTAACATACAGTAGAATGAACACAGTCACAGAGTAACATACAGTAGAATGAACACAGTCACAGAGTAACATACAGTAGAATGAACACAGTCACAGAGTAACATACAGTAGAATGAACACAGTCATATAGTAACATAGAGTAGAATGAACACAGTCACAGAGTAACATACAGTAGAATGAACACAGTCACAGAGTAACATACAGTAGAATGAACACAGTCACAGAGTAACATACAGTAGAATGAACACAGTCATATAGTAACATAGAGTAGAATGAACACAGTCAGGCAGAAGGATTGATGCAGGAGCTACCACTTTAAACAGACACATACTACTCCCTCCGTTTTACCATCACACCTACAGACCACACATCTCTGTACAAATCAATTCAATGAACACCTTATTGCCAATGGACAGTGTTTGATAGGAGTGTCCTATTGCTCCTATGTCCTTTTACGACAGGTGCCAGGTGGCTGCACCTCTGTCTGTGTCCAGCAGAGGGCAGAGCAGGAGATCACCTCACCAGCCGACAGATGGTGTGATTCTTTTTTATTTTACATTAAATTCACTGTGCATTATGTGGGTTGAATGCTGTAACAACACCTAATAAACAATGAATAAAAGTCCCATGATGGCAGTGACTGCCCACTACTGCTTATCACTTATCAGCTGTTGTGTATATTACATTTGTTTTATTTGATGACTTAATTATTTCATCTCATCTCTATAGAGCTGCTGCCTATGCTGTCTGTCAAAATCACTACTTTAGTGGTGTATAAGGCAGACTTCATGACTGCTGAAAAGAAACGATCAACCACGTCTCAGGTAGAGATACCTCGCAAAGAAAACGCTCTCTATCCCTCTCCATCGCACTTTCTCTTCTCTCCCTCTCCGTGTCTGCCCCATACAGACCGGACAAGTTGGCGCACAATGGATTATGGTCATTGTAGGAGAGAATAGGAGAGGGGAGGAGAGGAGACGGGAGGAGAGGAGAGGGGAAGGGAGGAGAGGAGAGGAGGAGAGGAGACGTGAGGAGAGGGGAAGGGAGGAGAGGAGAGGAGAGGAGGAGATGAGACGGGAGGAGAGGAGAGGGGACGGGAGGAGAGGAGAGGGGACGGGAGGAGAGGAGACGGGAGGAGACGGGAGGACAGGGTGCTAGGCTTTCTATAGGGTCCTGCTACCATTCATCATGATAAAGAAACCATCTGAGACACTAACAAATTGCTTTTCTTGACAACACCTTGTAATACTCAATCATGTACACATACACGCCTGGACACAGGCACAAGCAGGTAGTGACACACACACGCACACACACACACACACACACACACACACACACACACACACACACACACACACACACACACACACACACACACACACACACACACACACACACACACACACACACACACACACACACACAAGAAGGCACATAGGGCTTCAGTATAAATGCAGGTAGTTTATCAATGTCAGCCTATATTATTATCCATAGTACATCTGTATAACAATATACAGTACGTCTACTTCAGTCACATTCAATAGATACAATGTAGTCCTACATACAGTCTGGTGTAGGAATGTACAGTCTGGTGTAGGAACGTACAGTCTGGTGTAGGAATGTACAGTCTGGTGTAGGAACGTACAGTCTGGTGTAGGAACGTACAGTCTGGTGTAGGAACGTACAGTCTGGTGTAGGAACGTACAGTCTGGTGTAGGAACGTACAGTCTGGTGTAGGAACGTACAGTCTGGTGTAGGAACGTACAGTCTGGTGTGAGAACGTACAGTCTGGTGTAGGAACGTACAGTCTGGTGTAGGAACGTACAGTCTGGTGTAGGAACGTACAGTCTGGTGTAGGAACGTACAGTCTGGTGTGAGAACGTACAGTCTGGTGTAGGAACGTACAGTCTGGTGTAGGAACGTACAGTCTGGTGTAGGAACATACAGTCTGGTGTGGGAACGTACAGTCTGGTGTGGGAACGTACAGTCTGGTGTGAGAACGTACTGTCTGGTGTAGGAACGTACAGTCTGGTGTAGGAACGTACTGTCTGGT
>NC_052311.1:7839334-7841834 GCF_016432855.1 Salvelinus namaycush | reverse complement strand
TGTTTATGGACTAAGTATAAATAGAGACAGAGAGAGAGAGAGAGAGGGAGAGAGAGGAAGAGAGAGAGGGAGAGAGAGGGAGACAGAGAGAGAGGGAGAGAGAGAGAGGGAGAAATACAGAGAGAGAGGGAGAGAGAGAGGGAGAAAGACAGAGAGAGAGGCAGAGAAAGAGCAAGAGAAGAGAGAGAAACAAACACACAGACTGAGAGACAGAGCAGGAAAGCGCAAGGCCAAAGCCAGAGGGCCCAGAGAGATAAATCGGGGCCTAGATAAAGACGAATGATAGACACTGACACAACCCTTACTACATGAAAAAAATTATGTGAAAAGGACACGTGGTTTTAATTAAGACACGTGTGAAAACACATACATGAACAAATCACATGTGAAAAATGTCACAAGGGAAAACATGTGAAGTTTCAAATGGAAATTTCACACGTACATTTTTCACATGACTCAGACATTTGGTTTTCCCAACATTTCACATGTGATATTATAATGTTTCAAATGAGTGCTTCTGTAACTGATGAGATTAGAACCTCGGTCTCCCAAAGGAGAAGACAACATCTTAACCATTAGACCAAGAGTGTCAACACACATCTTTAAGTCGCAGGTGGGGCTGTACAGTCGTGGCCAAAAGTTTTGTTAATGACACAAATATTAATTTTCACAAAGTCTGCTGCCTCAGTTAGTATGATGGCAATTTGTATATACTCCAGAATGTTATGAAGAGTGATCAGATGAATTGCAATTCATTGCAAAGTCCCTCTTTGCCATGCAAATGATCTGAATCCCCCAAAAACATTTCCACTGTATTTCAGCCCTGCCACAAAAGGACCAGCTGACATCATGTCAGTGATTCTCTCGTTAACACAGGTGTGAGTGTTGACGAGGACAAGGCTGGAGATCACTCTGTCATGCTGATTGAGTTTGAATAACAGACTGGAAGCCTCAAATGGAGGGTGGTGCTTGGAATCATTGTTCTTCCTCTGTAAACCATTGTTACCTGCAAGGAAACACGTGCCGTCATCATTGCTTTGCACAAAAAGGGCTTCATAGCAAGGATATTTTTTTTTACTAGGCAAGTCAGAACAAACTCTTATTTTCAATGACAGTCTAGGAACGGTGGGTTCACTGCCTTGTTCAGGGGCAGAACGACAGATATTTTACCTTGGAAGCTCGGGATTTGATTTTGCAACCTTTCAGTTACTAGTCCAATGCTCTAACCACTAGGCTACGCTGCCGCCCCTTTGCTGCCAGTAAGATTGCACCTAAATCAACCATTTATCGGATCATCAAGAACTTCAAGGAGAGCGATTCAATTGTTGTGAAGAAGGCTTCAGGGCGCCCAAGAAAGTCCAGAAAGCGCCAGGACCGTCTCCTAAAGTTGATTCAGCTGCAGGATCGGGGCACCACCAGTACAGAGCTTGCTCAGGAATGGCAGCAGGCAGGTGTGAGTGCATCTGCACGCACAGTGAGGCGAAGACTTTTGGAAGAAGGGCAGCAAAGAAGCCACTTATCTCCAGGAAAAACATCAGGGACAGACTGATATTCTGCAAAGGTACAGGGATTGGACTGCTGAGGACTGGGGTAAAGTCATTTTCTCTGATGAATCCCCTTTTCGATTGTTTGGGGCATCCGGAAAAAAGCTTGTCCAGAGAGGACAAGGTGAGTGCTACCATCAGTCCTGTGTCATGCCACCAGTAAAGCATCTTTAGACCATTCATGTGTGGGGTTGCTTCTCAACCAAGGGAGTGGGCTCACTCACAATTTTGCCTAAGAACACAGCCATGAATAAAGAATGGTACCAACACATCCTCCGAGAGCAACTTCTCCCAACCATCCAGGAACAGTTTGGTGACAAACAATACCTTTTCCAGCATGATGGAACACCTTGCCATGAGGCAAAAGTGATAACTAAGTGGCTCGGGGAACAAAACATCGATATTTTGGGTCCATGGCCAGGAAACTCCCCAGACCTTAATCCCATTGATAACTATAAGTCAATCCTCAAGAGGCGGGTGGACAAACAAAACCCCACAAATTCTGACAAACTCCAAGCATTGATTATGCAAGAATGGGCTGCCATCAGGATGTGGTCCAGAAGTTAATTGACAGCATGCCAGGGTGGATTGCAGAGGTCTTGAAAAAGAAGGGTCAACACTGCAAATATTGACTCTTTGCATCAACTTCATGTAACTGTCAAAAAAAGCCTTTGACACTTATGAAATGCTTGTAATTATACTTCAGTATTCCATAGTAACATCTGACAAAAATATCTAAAGACACTGAAGCAGCAAACTTTGTGGAAATTTATATTTGTTTCATTCTCAAAACTTTTGGCTACGACTTTAAGCTCCACATGTGAAAATGCCATTTTGAAATGTTTTTGTTTCGAAAAGGAAGACAGCCAGACAAAATGAACAAAGAGAGGAAATACACAACCAGACAGAACAGGCAGACACCCAACACAACCAGACAGAACAGGCAGAGACCCAAC
>NC_052311.1:7831834-7834334 GCF_016432855.1 Salvelinus namaycush | reverse complement strand
ATTACAACAATTTTGGTTAATCGCTCTGCACTATTATTTAGCAAGCTACCCAAGTTAGCTGGCTAGCTAAGATATCACTCATCAAGTTAGCTGGCTAGCTAAGATATCACTCATCAAGTTAGCTGGCTAGCTAAGATATCACTCATCA
This sequence comes from Salvelinus namaycush, assembly GCF_016432855.1. Taxonomy (NCBI): domain Eukaryota; kingdom Metazoa; phylum Chordata; class Actinopteri; order Salmoniformes; family Salmonidae; genus Salvelinus; species Salvelinus namaycush. The sequence continues at coordinate 7,834,186 of NC_052311.1, read as the reverse complement.
AGTTAGCTGGCTAGCTAAGATATCACTCATCAAATTAGCTGGCTAGCTAAGCTATCACTCATCAAGTTAGCCGGCTAGCTAAGATATCACTCATCAAGTTAACTGGCTAGCTAAGCTATCACTCATCAAGTTAACTGGCTAGCTAAGCTATCACTCATCAAGTTAACTGGCTAGCTAAGCTATCACTCATCAAGTTAGCCAGCTAGCTAAGATATCACTCATCATGATCAAAGGTTATATGGGCTACTACACAGCCTGCAAGGACTCTGTCAACCCTGGGAAAACATACCAATATAAAAACCTGGTACTAAACCTGGTATTAGCTACGCTACAAATAATATGGACCCAACAGTTAGGAGGATATCCATCCGAGGAGGGCAGCTAGATGGCTAGGAGGATATCCATCCGGAGGAGGGCAGCTAGATGGCTAGGAGGATATCCATCCGGAGGAGGGCAGCTAGATGGCTAGGAGGATATCCATCCGGAGGAGGGCAGCTAGATGGCTAGGAGGATATCCATCCGGAGGAGGGCAGCTAGATGGCTAGGAGGATATCCATCCGAGGAGGGCAGCTAGACGGCTAGGAGGATATCCATCCGGAGGAGGGCAGCTAGATGGCTAGGAGGATATCCATCCAGAGGAGGGCAGCTAGATGGCTAGGAGGATATCCATCCGGAGGAGGGCAGCTAGATGGCTAGGAGGATATCCATCCAGAGGAGGGCAGCTAGATGGCTAGGAGGATATCCATCCGGAGGAGGGCAGCTAGATGGCTAGGAGGATATCCATCCGGAGGAGGGCAGCTAGATGGCTAGGAGGATATCCATCCGGAGGAGGGCAGCTAGATGGCTAGGAGGATATCCATCCGGAGGAGGGCAGCTAGATGGCTAGGAGGATATCCATCCGGAGGAGGGCAGCTAGATGGCTAGGAGGATATCCATCCAGAGGAGTGCAGCTAGACGGCGGCAGCAGGAGGAAGCACTGAGAGCTGCTGTCTGTCAGTGTAGATATCTCTGTGTGTCAGTGTCGATATCTCTGTCTGTTAGTTTAGGTATCTTTGTGGGTCTTCCCATTAAGTACAGGTGATCAGTTGTAGTTTGCTGATATTATCACCAGTCAGCACTGGTCGCCATCCTCGGTCAAATGTTATTTTTTAAGTGAGAGGAGGGGATTTGGGAGACAAGAGATGTGCGTCCCTCAAAGTCACCTCAGCACAATTATAAGCCCTGTAACGCTATTCAGCCTTGTAACGCTATTCACTTAATATGCTGGCAGCCAGCCAGGCTAATGGCAAAGAACACAACCAGATAACCACATAAAAAACTTTTAACTTCAGAATTATCAGCTAGCTATATGTGAATAGTAATAATCTAGCTAGCAAGCTAGTTTAAAAGGCAAAAAATACCTAAAAGTAATGTTGTGCAAGGTGACTAGCTAGCTGTCAATTCTTTGTGGCTAGCTAGTTAGCCAGTTAGCACTACTGCGATCTACGCACACTACAGTGGTTATTGTAGGTAGATGAACATGCAAAAATGATCACATTATGTATTTATTAATGTATCAAGATATAATATTGTAGTCAGGCAACATATGAGATGTGAATGGGCAACATATGAGATGTGAATGGGCAACATATGAGATGTGAATGGGCAACATATGAGATGTGAATGGGCAACATATGAGATGTGAATGGGCAACATATGAGATGTGAATGGGCAACATATGAGATGTGAATGGGCAACATATGAGATGTGAATGGGCAACATATGAGATGTGAATGGGCAACATATGAGATGTGAATGGGCAACATATGAGATGTTAATGGGCAACATATGAGATGTGAATGGGCAACATATGAGATGTGAATGGGCAACATATGAGATGTGAATGGGTAACATATGAGATGTGAATGGGTAACATATGAGATGTGAATGGGCAACATATGAGATGTGAATGGGCAACATATGAGATGTGAATGGGCAACATATGAGATGTGAATGGGCAACATATGAGATGTGAATGGGCAACATATGAGATGTGAATGGGCAACATATGAGATGTGAATGGGCAACATATGAGATGTGAATGGGCAACATATGAGATGTGAATGGGCAACATATGAGATGTGAATGGGCAACATATGAGATGTGAATGGGCAACATTTCATTCTGAAGTCAGAGTTTATTTTCTATCGCTTCAGCCCAAATAATGGTCGCCTTGGATTTACATTTGTATTCAATATTTTTTTAACGTGTTTGCATCATATTTCTGTGCATACTTTCCATTGAAGCTTGCATCAATGCATAATTCGTAATGTGGACAAGCGTAGTACGCATCCATTGCGCATACTCTGATTT
>NC_052311.1:7816834-7829334 GCF_016432855.1 Salvelinus namaycush | reverse complement strand
CAGTAAGCTCTCAGCTCGTATATATATAACTGTGAAGGAGTGTTAGACTGGGTCAGTAAGCTCTCAGCTCGTATATATATAACTGTGAAGGAGTGTTAGACTGGGTCAGTAAGCTCTCAGCTCTTATACCGCTATCACTCCCACACACACACCTCATCCCACACCACCAAACTCTCAATGGGTCCTTAACGCTCAGAGTCAAGTACACTCAGGAGTAATTACCTACCCCACAGTGTGTGAATGTGTGTGTGTGTGTGTGTGTGTGTGTGTGTGTGTGTGTGTGTGTGTGTCTGTTTGTGCTGTGATGTCTCTCCTACAGTATGTCTCTGGTTCTGAGGTGAGTGAAGGGGAAAAGGGACATGTCTATCTGAGAACTGACAGAAAAGTGAAAGGAAAAGAGAAGGGAAGAGATCTTGGCATACAGAAAATAATGGTGACATGCTGAAATAAATAAGGCTAGTGTCTTTGCCACACAGGGAATCTGAACGTTTTCTGATATATTCTGTTGCGTCTAAGTGTATTCTCTGCAAGGTTACTGTAGTACAATCTATGAGGAGGCAATACTTATCTACAGGGGTCAGAGCTCAAGACAGGATGACCTCTGATGGGCTGATTCATTTTTAATGAGATCAGAGGACTGATCAGGGATAGGGTGGCTGGATCACATGGGGCCAGGGAACAGGGTGCATTACGCAAGTGGTGACAGGGGACTGGGGACAGGGGCATTCGGGACACAGCCTATAGTGGACTGACTCATTGATACAGTGAGGTTTTAGGGTGTCTGAATGAACTATTGATCTAAGGATGTTGGGGCACAGGAGCTAGTGGGCTGGACTGACCCATGTATTAGTTATAGGGGTGAGTGGATTATACTATTGATTTGGTAGAGGAGGGGGGATGGAGTTGTCTAGACTCAATAGTGTCTCCAGTAGCAGGGGAGGGGGTTGGGGGGTCTGCTGCCTAGTGGCTCATAGAATTATGTAACAGCGGCATCATATCTGCCTCCCAAATGACACCCTTTCTCCTACATAGTGCACTACTTTATATGGAATAAGGTGCATTTTGGACGCACACAGTATGTCACCAGTGTCTCAGAGGTCTGGAGTGGCTAGTGTCCTTCTCTCTCTCCTCGGGCTCAGAGGTCTGGAGTGGCTAGTGTCCTTCTCTCTCTCCAAGGGCTCAGAGGTCTGGAGTGGCTAGTGTCCTTCTCTCTCTCCAATGGCTCAGAGGTCTGGAGTGGCTAGTGTCCTTCTCTCTCTCCAAGGGCTCAGAGGTCTGGAGTGGCTAGTGTCCTTCTCTCTCTCCTCGGGCTCAGAGGTCTGGAGTGGCTAGTGTCCTTCTCTCTCTCCAATGGCTCAGAGGTCTGGAGTGGCTAGTGTCCTTCTCTCTCTCCTCGGGCTCAGAGGTCTGGAGTGGCTAGTGTCCTTCTCTCTCTCCAAGGGCTCAGAGGTCTGGAGTGGCTAGTGTCCCTCTCTCTCTCCAATGGCTCAGAGGTCTGGAGTGGCTAGTGTCCTTCTCTCTCTCCTCGGGCTCAGAGGTCTGGAGTGGCTAGTGTCCTTCTCTCTCTCCAAGGGCTCAGAGGTCTGGAGTGGCTAGTGTCCTTCTCTCTCTCCAAGGGCTCAGAGGTCTGGAGTGGCTAGTGTCCTTCTCTCTCTCCAAGGGCTCAGAGGTCTGGAGTGGCTAGTGTCCTTCTCTCTCTCCAAGGGCTCAGAGGTCTGGAGTGGCTAGTGTCCTTCTCTCTCTCCAAGGGCTCAGAGGTCTGGACTGGCTAGTGTTCTTCTCTCCCCAAAGGCTCAGAGGTCTGGAGTGGCTAGTGTCCTTCTTTCTCTCCAAGGGCTCAGAGGTCTGGAGTGGCTAGTGTCCTTCTCTCCCCAAAGGCTCAGAGGTCTGGAGTGGCTAGTGTCCTTCTCTCTCTCCTCGGCCTCAGAGGTCTGGAGTGGCTAGTGTCCTTCTCTCTCTCCAAGGGCTCAGAGGTCTGGAGTGGCTAGTGTCCTTCTTTCTCTCCAAGGGCTCAGAGGTCTGGAGTGGCTAGTGTCCTTCTCTCCCCAAGGGCTCAGAGGTCTGGAGTGGCTAGTGTCCTTCTTTCTCCCCAAGGGCTCAGAGGTCTGGAGTGGCTAGTGTCCTTCTCTCTCCAAGGGCTCAGAGGTCTGGACTGGCTAGTGTCCTTTTCTCTCTCCAAGGGCTCAGAGGTCTGGAGTGGCTAGTGTCCTTCTCTCTCCAAGGGCTTTGGATTGTAGCCAAGACTTAGGGCCACCATTAGGGCTACGAAACTAAATCAATTCGGTGTCAATATGCAAGTTGAAGAGACGTACTGAGAGAGAAAGAGAGATCGTTTTTTGTTTACCGTGCTGACTGTGGAACCTGATCAATATGTAGCTATGCAGCTCAGAGGGTTTGGGGGAGATTTGGGACCAAAGCTAAAACGGCTACATAATAGCCATCTCATCAGGCACATCAGGAGATTAGCCAGCTATCTGGATCAAACCGTTTTAAATGAGCAATTATTAAGTGACAAAATAAAAAGGACTCGCTGAATTTAGGGGTTGGAGTTGGAGACGCTAATTGAGATTTATCCACCCGTTCTTTCTCCCTCTCCACTTGTTCATCTGTTCTTTTTCAACCCCGTTTGACTCTCTCTAGATCACAAAGCCAGTCTATTAGTGGTAGTATTGAGTGGGACAGAGAGGGGCTGAATAGGAATATTGACATCTTAGCTGGATGGGTTTTCTGCTAAATAGTGTGGTGAGAGACTTCTGATATCCATACATTGACTGGAGCTGGGCCTGGGTAGGGTTGACTGGAGCTGGGGCTTGGGTAGGGTTGACTGGAGCTGGGGCTTGGGTAGGGTTGACTGGAGCTGGGGCTTGGGTAGGGTTGACTGGTACTGGGGCTTGGGTAGGGTTGACTGGAGCTGGGGCTTGGGTAGGTAGGGTTGACTGGGGCTGGGGCTTGTGTAGGTAGGGTTGACTGGGGCTGGGGCTTGTGTAGGGTTGACTGGGGCTGGGGCTGGGGCTGGGGCTTGTGTAGGGTTGACTGGAGCTGGGCTTTTGTAGGTAGGGTTGACTGGGGCTGGGGCTTGTGTAGGGTTGACTGGGGCTGGACTTGTGTAGGTAGGGTTGACTGGGGCTGGGGCTTGGGTAGGGTTGACTGGGGCTGGGCTTGGGTAGGGTTGACTGGGGATGGACTTGGGTAGGGTTGACTGGGGTTGGGGCTTGGAAAGGGTTGACTGGGGCTGGGCTTGGAAAGGGTTGACTGGGGCAGGACTTGGGTAGGGTTGACTGGAGCTGGGGCCTGGGTAGCTTTGACTGGGCCTGGGTAGGGTTGACTGAAGCTGGGGCCTGAGTATTGTTGACTGGAGCTGGGCCTGGGTAGGGTTGACTGGGACTGGGCCTGGGTAGGGTTGACTGGCACTGGGCCTGGGTAGCTTTGACTGGAGCTGGGCTTGGGTAGGGTTGACTGGAACTGGGCCTGGGCCTGGTAGGGTTGACTGGGACTGGGCCTGGGTAGCTTTGACTGGGCCTGGGTAGGGTTGACTGAAGCTGGGGCCTGAGTATTGTTGACTGGAGCTGGGCCTGGGTAGGGTTGACTGGAACTGGGCCTGGGTAGGGTTGACTGGCACTGGGCCTGGGTAGCTTTGACTGGAGCTGGGCCTGGGTAGGGTTGACTGGGACTGGGCCTGGGCCTGGGTAGCTTTGACTGGGCCTGGGTAGGGTTGACTGAAGCTGGGGCCTGAGTATTGTTGACTGGAGCTGGGCCTGGGTAGCTTTGACTGGGCCTGGGTAGGGTTGACTGAAGCTGGGGCCTGAGTATTGTTGACTGGAGCTGGGCCTGGGTAGGGGTGACTGGAGCTGGGCCTGGGTAGGGTTGACTGGAGCTGGGCCTGGGTAGAGTTGACTGGAGCTGGGCCTGGGTAGGGTTGACTAGAACTGGGGCCTGGGTATTGTTGAATGGATGTGGGGACTGGGTAGGGTTGACTTGTACTGGGCCTGGGTAGGGTTGACTGGAGCTGGGCTTGGGTAGGGTTGACTTGAACTGGGGCTGGGTAGGGTAGACTGGGCTGGGTCCTAAGTAGGGTAGACTGGGCTGGGTCCTAAGTAGGGTTGACTGGAGCTGGGTCCTAAGTAGGGTTGACTGGGCTGGGTCCTAAGTAGGGTTGACTGGAGCTGGGTCCTAAGTAGGGTTGACTGGGCTCGGTCCTAAGTAGGGTTGACTGGGTTGGGTCCTAAGTAGGGTTGACTGGGCTGGGTCCTAAGTAGGGGTGACTGGGCTGGGTCCTAAGTAGGGTTGACTGGACTGGGTCCTAAGTAGGGTTGACTGGACTGGGTCCTAAGTAGGGTTGACTGGACTGGGTCCTAAGTAGGGTTGACTGGGCTGGGTCCTAAGTAGGGTTGACTGGGCTGGGTCCTAAGTAGGGTTGACTGGGCTGGGTCCTAAGTAGGGTTGACTGGGTTGGGTCCTAAGTAGGGTTGACTGGGCTGGGTCCTAAGTAGGGGTGACTGGGCTGGGTCCTAAGTAGGGTTGACTGGACTGGGTCCTAAGTAGGGTTGACTGGGCTGGGTCCTAAGTAGGGTTGACTGGACTGGGTCCTAAGTAGGGTTGACTGGGCTGGGTCCTAAGTAGGGGTGACTGGGCTGGGTCCTAAGTAGGGGTGACTGGGCTGGGTCCTAAGTAGGGTTGACTGGACTGGGTCCTAAGTAGGGTTGACTGGGCTGGGTCCTAAGTAGGGTTGACTGGGCTGGGTCCTAAGTAGGGTTGACTGGGCTGGGTCCTAAGTAGGGTAGACTGGGCTGGGCCTGGGTAGGGTAGACTGGGCTGGGTCCTAAGAAGGGTTAACTGGGCTGGGTCCTAAGTAGGGTTGACTGGGCTGGGTCCTAAGTAGGGTTGACTGGGCTGGGGTAGCAAAGGGAGCGAATGTAACCTGAAACGTTATAAACTACCAGAATATTTGAAACGTTCATGGACATTAGGGATTTGTCATAACATGCAAAATATATAGATATAAGGAAGAGGATTTAACTTCTTATGGCTGCAAGGGGCAGTATTGAGTAGCCAGTTAAATCGTGCCCATTTCAAACGGCCTCGTACTCAATTCTTGCTCGTACAATATGCATATTATTATTACTATTGGATAGAAAACACTCTCTAGTTTCTAAAACCGTTTGAATTATTTCTCTGAGTGAAACAGAAGTCATTCTGCAGCAAACTTCCTGACCAGGAAGTGGAATGTCAGAAATCGATGCTCTGTTCAACTTCCTGCCTATACATGGGCATGATACGTAAGAGTCTACATACACTTCATACACCTTCCCCTGGTTGTCAAGAGGCGGTGAGAGAGAAAAAATGTGTGTTTATCTTGGTCTGAGGTGGAATTAAAGCTCTTTGTTTGACGTGACCGTCCACTTCCTGTTTCTGGAGCGCGCGAAAGAGGACATGGATTTGCCTTCTGTTTTGCTCTCGTTATGGACGACTAACATCTCCGTCTTAGATTTTATTTGATACATGTGACCATATCATCGTAAAGTATGTTTTTTCAATATAGTTTAATCAGATGATTGAAATTTTTTCGGGAGTTTTGCCGTGTTCCGTTCTCTGACTTTGTTTACGTTGGAGAGATCCGTGCCACTTGGCAAGTGCGCTTCCTAAATCGAGAGGGAAAATGAAGGTTCTAAATCCAAACACCGACTGTTCTGGACAAAGGACACCTTGTCCAACATTCTGATGAAAGATCAGCAAAAGTAAGAAACATTTTATGATGCTATTTCATATATCTGTCGAACTGTGTACTAGTCGTGGGCGGCCAACGTTTTGGCTACTCTAAGCTATACCGAAGCTGCATAACGTAATGAAGTTATTTTTAGAATTCTAACACTGTGATTTCATTAATAACTAATGGATCTATCATTTCCTATACAACATGTCTTTTTTAGTTATGTTTATGAATAGCTATTTGGTCAGAATATGTGTGTCAGAAAAAGTGTCAGTAAAATATCCGAACGTTGTGGGAAATAGTAGCTACGTTAGCATAATGGGTAACCACTGATTTCAGCTCTAAATATGCACATTTTTGAACAAAACATAAGTGTATGTATAACCTGATGTTATAGGACTGTCATCTGAGGAAGAAAATCAAGGTTAGTCAAAAATTATATATCTTTTGCCTGTTTGTTACGATCGCTTACTTTTGCTACTGGGAAATTGCTTGTGTTTTTGGCTATTGTGGCTACGCTAATATAACGCTATATTGTGTTTTCGCTGTAAAACACTTGATAAATCGGAAATATTGTCTGGAATCACAAGATGCCTGTCTTTCAATTGCTGTACACTATGTATTTTTCAGAAATGTTTTATGATGAGTAATTAGGTATTTGACGTTGGTGTCTGTAAATATTATGGCTGCTTTCGGTGCAATTTCTGATTGTAGCTGAAATGTAAACTATGATTTATACCTGAAATATGCAAATTTTTCGAACAAAACATATGCTATAAAAATAAATATGTTATCAGACTGTCATCTGATGAAGTTGTTTCTTGGTTAGTGGCTATTTATATCTTTATTTGGTCGAATTTGTGATAGCTACTGATGGAGTAAAAAACTGATGGAGTAAGAAAAGTGGTGTCTTTTGCTAACGTGGTTAGCTAATAGATTTACATATTTTGTCTTCCCTGTAAAACATTTTAAAAATCGGACATGTTGGCTTGATTCACAAGATGTGTACCTTTCATATGCTGTATTGGACTTGTTAATGTGTGAAAGTTAAATATTTAAAAAAAATATCTTTTGAATTTCGCGCCCTGCACTTTGAGCTGGCTGTTGTCATAAGTGTACCGACGTCGGGCTTGCACGCCAAACAGGTTAATTTGAGAAATAGAACCACAAAGCTGTAAAAATGATCCTAAATTTAACCTATAGTGAAAACTGTTGATATTTAAATGGGTGTTCAGCACGGAATATCCCTTAAATATTTGTTTATTTTTTAATTATGTGAATATACAGTATATTTGTTGTAAATGTGAATATACAGTATATTTGTTGTAAATGTGAATATACAATATATTTGTTGTAAATGTCAATATACAGTATATTTGTTGTAAATGTCAAAATACAGTATATTTGTTGTAAATGTCAATATACAGTATATTTGTTGTAAATGTCAATATACAGTATGTTTGTCTTAAATGTCAATATACAGAATGTTTGTTGTAAATGTCAATATACAGTATGTTTGTCTTAAATGTCAATATACAGAATGTTTGTTGTAAATGTCAATATACAGTATATTTGTTGTAAATCTCAATATACAGTATATTTCTTGTAAATGTCAATATACAGAATGTTTGTTGTAAATGTCAATATACAGTATATTTGTTGTAAATCTCAATATACAGTATATTTGTTGTAAATCTCAATATACAGTATATTTCTTGTAAATCTCAATATACAGTATATTTCTTGTAAATGTCAATATACAGTATGTTTGTTGTAAATGTCAATATACAGTATGTTTGTTGTAAATGTCAATATACAGTATATTTGTTGTAAATGTCAATATACAGTATATTTGTTGTAAATGTCAATATACAGTATATTTGTTGTAAATGTCAACATACAGTATATTTGTTGTAAATGTCAATATATGTATGTTTGTTGTAAATGTTTTGCAGCAGGACTGGTGGTGAAAAATGTCAACTGTTAATTAGGCTATTTATGGAGATTACTGTCAGACAGAGTTTCTGTAATCACTGGATATAAAGGGATTTCCTCATCATCAGACTTCAGAGTCAGAATTCTTTAGAGTGGTTTAGGATTTTGTGGTTGTGTGGTCTTGTTCTTCTATCCTCGTGGGGACCTGAAATCCCCAACAGTCCACACAAGGATAGTAAAAAACCCCAAGAGGACAAAGGCTATTTTAAGCTTAGGGGTTAGGTTTACAATTAGCTTTAGGGTTAGAATTAGGGTTCAGGTTAAGGGTTACGTTAGGGTTACAATACCATAGATATGTGTGGAGAGGGAATGAATATCAGATTGTTGACAAGTAGACAGGGAATGAATATCAGATTGTTGACAAGTAGACAGGGAATGAATATCAGATTGTTGACAAGTAGACAGGGAATGAATATCAGATTGTTGACAAGTAGACAGGGAATGAATATCAGATTGTTGACAAGTAGACAGGGAATGAATATCAGATTGTTGACAAGTAGACAGGGAATGAATATCAGATTGTTGACAAGTAGACAGGGAATGAATATCAGATTGTTGACAAGTAGACAGGGAATGAATATCAGATTGTTGACAAGTAGACAGGGAATGAATATCAGATTGTTGACAAGTAGACAGGGAATGAATATCAGATTGTTGACAAGTAGACAGGGAATGAATATCAGATTGTTGACAAGTAGACAGGGAATGAATATCAGATTGTTGACAAGTAGACAGGGAATGAATATCAGATTGTTGACAAGTAGACAGGGAATGAATATCAGATTGTTGACAAGTAGACAGGGAATGAATATCAGATTGTTGACAAGTAGACAGGGAATGAATATCAGATTGTTGACAAGTAGACAGAGAATGAATATCAGATTGTTGACAAATAGACAGAGAATGAATATCAGACTGATGACAAATAGACAGAGAATGAATATCAGACTGTTGACAAGTAGACAGGAATGAATATCAGATTGTTGACAAGTAGACAGAGAATGAATATCAGATTGTTGACAAATAGACAGAGAATGAATATCAGACTGTTGACAAATAGACAGAGAATGAATATCAGACTGTTGACAAGTAGACAGGAATGAATATCAGATTGTTGACAACTGGAGACGAAATGAATATCAGACTGTTGACAAGTAGACAGGGAAATAGTCTCTCTCTCTGTTACCCAACCCCCCCCCCTCCTCTTTCCCCTCTCTGCCTGTCTCACCTCCTTTTCAGAGTCGTGCCACACCAAGCGGTGCTCCGATCGATGAGACAGCATGCCACATGGATCACTGTGGATTAGAACCCAGCCAGGACCAACACCACCTGGGCACACACACTCACACACACAGTGTCAGTGAGGAAACTGGCTGAAGATTGGTCAGGGACGGGCCGCTAAGATGTACGGACGCTCTTTGGTGTGTGTGTGTGTGTGTGTGTGTGTGACTCCCTAGGTGGGCCGTCCTCCTCCGAGCCTGTCTCCCTGTGTGGTGGATGAGTCAGGATCAGCAACAGCCACTCATACCACCTGGCATGCCACACACAAACACAGACACGCACCTGCACACACCAGGCTGGCAGGCACGCACGCACGCACACACACGCACACACACTGGTACTCTGTGGCTCATTTGGTCGAGCATAGTGCTTGCAACACCAGGATAGTGGTTCGATTCCCGCTGAGGCCACCCATACGAAAAATGGATGCATGCATGACTGTAAGTCACTTTGGATAAAAGTGTCTGCTAAATGTCATACATAATTATATATATTACACACACAAACACACACTCACACTCCTTGGTAGGCCTGGCAGTGGGTATCCCACAGTTCCTAGCGGGGGGCACAGATTATCCCTGATGCTCACACACGGGCACAAAATGTTAATCCAGCCCAGTCTACAGCTGCTGTAGAGCTAAATCTGGATCCCCTATAATATCTGGTTCCCTCTCCCATCACCCCCAGTCTACAGCTGCTGTAGGGTTAAATCTGGATCCCCTATAATATCTGGTTCCCTCTCCCATCACCCCCAGTCTACAGCTGCTGTAGAGCTAAATCTGGATCCCCTATAATATCTGGTTCCTTCTCCCATCACCCCCAGTCTACAGCTGCTGTAGGGTTAAATCTGGATCCCCTATAATATCTGGTTCCTTCTCCCATCACCCCCAGTCTACAGCTGCTGTAGGGTTAAATCTGGATCCCCTATAATATCTGGTTCCCTCTCCCATCACCCCCAGTCTACAGCTGCTGTAGGGTTAAATCTGGATCCCCTATACTATCTGGTTCCCTCTCCCATCACCCCCAGTCTACAGCAGACAGACACACACCTCAGTAAAGTGATAGTGTCAGGAAACACACTACATTTACTCTGACCCCTCTCACCTTCACTTTTCCTGGAGGATATTTCAGAAGGTGATAGTAAGGAAAGTTCTTTCTGTTATCTCCCCCCCCTCTCTCTCCCCGCTTTCTTTCTTTCTTTCTTTCTTTCTTTCTTTCTTTCTTTCTTTCTTTCTTTCTTTCTTTCTTTCTTTCTTTCTTTCTCTCTCTCTCTCTCTCTCTCTCTCTCACTTTCTCTCTCTCCCTCCATCTCTATAAGCGTACTCACAAATGCAGGCATGCATGAAAACAGCATCACAATAACACATGATACTATTGGTGACTACTCCCATTGCAGACTGACGTCAGTGGTTACGTCATTTCAATAACAGTCTATTTAGGCCACAGGTGTCAAACTCGTTCCACGTAGGGCCGAGTGTCTGCAGGTTTTCACTCCTCCCTTGTACTTGATTGATGAATTAAGGTCACTAATTAGGAAGGAACTCCCCTCACCTGGTTGTCTAGCTCTTAATTGAAATGAATAACCAAAAATCTGCAGACACTAGGCCCTCCATGGAATGAGTTGGACCCCACTGATATAGACGTGTTCATGGACAACACAACAGTGACATTCACCAAACACCAAACACCACCAAATCACTCAATCTGCCCACCCCCTGAACGACAAGAGTTAAAGAGACCTAAAGACACGGACACTCACAGACGCTCACCGACACACTCACAGACGCTCACCGACACACTCACCGACACACTCACAGACACACTCACAGACGCTCACCGACACACTCACCGACACACTCACCGACACACTCACAGACACTCACACCGACACACTCACCGACACACTCACAGACGCTCACCGACACACTCACCGACACACTCACCGACACACTCACAGACACTCACACCGACACACTCACAGACGCTCACCGACACACTCACCGACACACTCACAGACACTCACACCGACACACTCACAGACGCTCACCGACACACTCACCGACACACTCACCGACACACTCACCGACACACTCACAGACACACTCACAGACGCTCACAGACGCTCACCGACACACTCACCGACACACTCACCGACACACTCACCGACACACTCACAGACGCTCACAGACACTCACCGACACACTCACAGACGCTCACCGACACACTCACAGACGCTCACCGACACACTCACCGACACACTCACAGACACTCACCGACACACTCACAGACACACTCACAGACACACTCACAGACGCTCACCGACACACTCACCGACACACTCACCGACACACTCACCGACACACTCACAGACACACTCACCGACACACTCACAGACACACTCACAGACGCTCACCGACACACTCACAGACGCTCACCGACACACTCACCGACACACTCACAGACACACTCACCGACACACTCACAGACACACTCACAGACGCTCACCGACACACTCACAGACGCTCACCGACACACTCACCGACACACTCACCGACACACTCACCGACACACTCACAGACGCTCACCGACACACTCACAGACGCTCACCGACACACTCACCGACACACTCACAGACACACTCACAGACACACGCACAGACGCTCACAGACACACTCACAGACGCTCACCGACACACTCACAGACACTCACCGACACACTCACAGACACACTCACAGACACACTCACAGACGCTCACCGACACACTCACCGACACACTCACCGACACACTCACAGACACTCACACCGACACACTCACAGACGCTCACCGACACACTCACCGACACACTCACAGACACTCACACCGACACACTCACAGACGCTCACCGACACACTCACCGACACACTCACCGACACACTCACCGACACACTCACAGACACACTCACCGACACACTCACCGACACACTCACCGACACACTCACCGACACACTCACAGACGCTCACAGACACTCACCGACACACTCACAGACGCTCACCGACACACTCACAGACGCTCACCGACACACTCACCGACACACTCACAGACACTCACCGACACACTCACAGACACACTCACAGACACACTCACAGACGCTCACCGACACACTCACCGACACACTCACCGACACACTCACCGACACACTCACAGACACACTCACCGACACACTCACAGACACACTCACAGACGCTCACCGACACACTCACAGACGCTCACCGACACACTCACCGACACACTCACAGACACACTCACCGACACACTCACAGACACACTCACAGACGCTCACCGACACACTCACAGACGCTCACCGACACACTCACCGACACACTCACCGACACACTCACCGACACACTCACAGACGCTCACCGACACACTCACAGACGCTCACCGACACACTCACCGACACACTCACAGACACACTCACAGACACACGCACAGACGCTCACAGACACACTCACAGACGCTCACCGACACACTCACAG
>NC_052311.1:7759334-7799334 GCF_016432855.1 Salvelinus namaycush | reverse complement strand
TACCCTATCCCAACCTCACCCTATCCCCGACCTCACCCTATCGCCGACCTCACCCTATCCTGACCTCTCCCAGTCAACCAACCAAAAATGCAAATCAATCAATATCTCTCCTACCTGATTCATGGTCAGACTTGTAGTCATTGTCTGAGTCAGTGAGTGTGAGCACTGAGTTTTCTCTGCTGGACAATCCTGAGCTATGTCTGCTCTTCACTCCTCCTCCTGGTCCTCCTACTGGTCCTCCTCCCCACAGCTGGATGGCTCTCTCTGGGGACAGGGGCCCCTCTGGGTCAGAGTCTGCATCAGGGTCTGACCCCGCGCTGAGGGAGTAGCCTCTCTGGAGCAGGCCCAGGTCAGGACAGTAGGTTGGGGCTGCAGGGTGAACAGGCGCTGGGTCGCAAACGCCAAGTTCAGCCAGCGTGTGAAAGTGACCGCCTGTGTGAGAGAAAGGAGTTTGTGTCACGGCATGCACTAGTGCAAGGATTCAAGCAGGCAAGCAAGCACAAACGCATGCAGTACTATAAGCATAAACACACGTGTTAACTCTGGCGATAGAAGGTTAAGGTACAGAATGACTCAGGATATCTGAAATTAGGATCTGTCTTTGCATACTATACTGTTCCTGTTCCTATACTGTTCCAGTTCCTTTACTGTTCCAGTTCCTTTACTGTTCCAGTTCCTTTACTGTTACTGTTCCTATACTGTTCCAGTTCCTATACTGTTACTGTTCCTTTA
Organism: Salvelinus namaycush; assembly: GCF_016432855.1. NCBI lineage: Eukaryota > Metazoa > Chordata > Actinopteri > Salmoniformes > Salmonidae > Salvelinus > Salvelinus namaycush. The sequence goes on along the minus strand of NC_052311.1, from coordinate 7,798,602 downwards.
CTGTTACTGTTCCTTTACTGTTACTGTTCCTTTACTGTTCCAGTTCCTTTACTGTTACTGTTCCTTTACTGTTCCAGTTCCTATACTGTTCCAGTTCCTTTACTGTTACTGTTCCTTTACTGTTACTGTTCCTATACTGTTACTGTTCCTATACTGTTCCAGTTCCTATACTGTTCCTGTTCCTTTACTGTTACTGTTCCTATACTGTTCCAGTTCCTTTACTGTTCCAGTTCCTTTACTGTTACTGTTCCTTTACTGTTACTGTTCCTATACTGTTCCAGTTCCTATACTGTTCCTGTTCCAATACTGTTCCTGTTCCTTTACTGTTCCTGTTCCTTTACTGTTCCAGTTCCTTTACTGTTCCAGTTCCTTTACTGTTCCTGTTCCTATACAGTTCCAGTTCCTATACTGTTCCTGTTCCTATACTGTTCCAGTTCCTATACAGTTCCTGTTCCAATACTGTTCCTGTTCCTATACTGTTCCTATCCTGTTCATGTTCCTATAATATTCCCATTCCTATACTGTTCCTGTTCCAATACTGTTCCAGTTCCTATAATGTTTCTATACTGTTACTGTTCCTATACATTTCCTGTTCCAATACTGTTCCTGTTCCAATACTGTTCCTAGACGGTTCCTCTTCCTATACTGTTCCAATACTGTTTATGTTCATACACTGTTTCTATTCCGATACAGTTTCTATACTGTTCCCGTTCCTATACTTTCATGTTCCTATACGGTTCCCGTTCCTATACTTTCATGTTCCTATACTGTTCCTGTTTCTATACTGTTCCTGTTCCTATACTGTTCCCGTTCCTATACTGTTCCCGTTCCTATACTGTTCCCGTTCCTATACTGTTCCCGTTCCTATACTGTTCCCGTTCCTATACTGTTCCCGTTCCTATACTGTTCCCGTTCCTATACTGTTCCCGTTCCTATACTGTTCCCGTTCCTATACTGTTCCCGTTCCTATACTGTTCCCGTTCCTATACTGTTCCCGTTCCTATACTGTTCCAGTTCCTATACTGTTCCAGTTCCTATACTGTTACTGTTCCTATACTGTTCCCGTTCCTATACTGTTCCCGTTCCTATACTGTTCCCGTTCCTATACTGTTCCCGTTCCTATACTGTTCCAGTTCCTATACTGTTCATGTTCCTATACTGTTCCTGTTCCTATACTGTTCCTGTTCCTATACTGTTCCCGTTCCTATACTGTTCCAGTTCCTATACTGTTCAAATACTTTTTCTGTTACTATAATGTTCCTGTTTCTTTCCTGTTCAAATAATGTTCTTGTTCCTATACTGTTCAAATAATGTTCCTGTTTCTTTCCTGTTCAAATAATGTTCTTGTTCCTATACTGTTCAAATAATGTTCTTGTTCCTATACTGTTCAAATAATGTTCCTGTTTCTTTCCTGTTCAAATAATGTTCTTGTTCCTATACTGTTTCTATACTGTTACTGTTCCTGTTCTTATACTGTTCCTATACTGTTCCTCATTACCCTTCATGAGGCATTCCTTATCAAAGATACAAGAGGAGTTCTCGTGAAGGATCTAAGTTCTCCATATCTCCTATTCACCATCTGTTGTAGACTAGAGGAACCTACTACTACTGCAGGATACTACAGCGTCCATTTGATTTGGTGCAGTAAAGCCCCTACCCCATTTCATGAAATGACCCAGAGAAAAATGTACTAAAAAAGTTGTCACGTCTGAAATAAATATATACAATTATCCAAATTAAAGCACATCAAAGAGGATCAATAACATCCGCTGCAGCCCAATTAAATGTAAGACTTGAGGAGAAAGCAATTAAGGGAAAAGGGACCAATTTATCCTCAATACTAATTAAAGGTACTATTGTAGGATAGGATGGGATGCAATTGCTACCAATCAGCTGGTGGTAAAGAAGAGGATGGAAAACACACGCACACAGGAACACATGCATGCACACACAAATGTGCACGCTCACATACACACACACGAGCACGTGAACACACAAACACACACACACACACAAACATTACTCTATAAGGATCTGAATAATTGTGTTTGTAGTGAAGTATCAGACAGCTGTGTTGGCTGGCTGGGTTAATCATGACTCATCAGGCCTATGTAAGGACAGACGGTAACCAAAACTGAAATTATCCAGATTAAAAGTGTCTGCTGAATCTTCACTACACTCCTTCTCTCCTCTTTAATTACTCCTTTCACTGACTAAACTGCCAGGAGAGACTTTAGAGGGAAACTTTACATGGTAGGAGGGACTTTAGAGGGAAACTTTACATGGTAGGAGAGACTTTAGAGGGAAACTTTACATGGTAGAGGAGTCTTTAGAGGGAAAAATTACATGGGTAGGATAAACTTCAGAGGGACCTTTACATGGTAAAGGAGACTTTAGAGGTAAACTTTACATGGTAAAGGAGACTTTAGAGGTAAACTTTACATGGTAAGATAAACTTTAGAGGGAAACTTTACATGGTAAAGGAGACTTTAGAGGTACACTTTACATGGTAAAGGAGACTTTAGAGGGAAACTTTACATGGTAGGAGGGACTTTAGAGGGAAACTTTACATGGTAGAGGAGTCTTTAGAGGGAAAAATTACATGGGTAGGATAAACTTCAGAGGGACCTTTACATGGTAAAGGAGACTTTAGAGGTAAACTTTACATGGTAAAGGAGACTTTAGAGGTAAACTTTACATGGTAAGAAAAACTTTAGAGGGAAACTACACGGCATGAGGGACTTTAGAGGGGAACTGTAAATGGTAGGAGGACTGTAGAGGGAAACTTTACATGGTAGGAGGGACTTTAGAGGAAAACTTTACATGGTAGGAGGGACTTTAGAGGGAAACTTTACATGGTAGGAGGGACTTTAGAGGGAAACTTTACATGTTAACTAAGACAAAAAAGATACAAGAGAATAAAAAATAAGAGAATACAACTAAAATAGCTACTGTAGATCTCTAAGACCTAACGATCTAAACGTAGCTACAAATCTATTGGGAGACGCAATCCTAACTACACAGGCCATACCTGAGACGAAGTATCGTAGGAAGACAGGAGAAAACTCCACGTAGTCTGAGAGAGCAGGAACACACAAATCCTTTAACATCATGAATATATACTATACTCTATCTAGCTACCATATTTCTATATTGCTGTAGAGCCAAGTGTCTGTTCTATAATCAGCATTGAGGCTATTATAAAGAAAACAGTGTGAGGGTAGGGGATGTTTGTGTGTGTGCATGTGCACGTGTTTGTGCACACGCTCGTGTGTGAGTGAGTGTGTGTGTGTGTGTGTGAATGCGTGTAGTTTACAGCCTGCCTTGTAGACCCACAGGGCTAACCTAATGGTGTTGAAGGTGAGAACCACACCAGGTAACAGAGGACATTAGAGAGACAGAGACAGTGTGTTACAGTGTTAACTAGTTCTGCTGCTAGAGACAGAGACAGTGTGTTATAGTGTTAACTAGTTCTGCTGCTAGAGACAGAGACAGTGTGTTATAGTGTTAACTAGTTCTGCTGCTAGAGACAGAGACAGTGTGTTACAGTGTTAACTAGTTCTGCTGCTAGAGACAGAGACAGTGTGTTATAGTGTTAACTAGTTCTGCTGCTAGAGACAGAGACAGTGTGTTATAGTGTTAACTAGTTCTGCTGCTAGAGACAGAGACAGTGTGTTACAGTGTTAACTAGTTCTGCTGCTAGAGACAGAGACAGTGTGTTACAGTGTTAACTAGTTCTGCTGCTAGAGACAGAGTGTTACAGTGTTAACTAGTTCTGCTGCTAGAGACAGAGACAGAGTGTTATAGTGTTAACTAGTTCTGCTGCTAGAGACAGAGTGTTACAGTGTTAACTAGTTCTGCTGCTAGAGACAGAGTGTTACAGTGTTAACTAGTTCTGCTGCTAGAGACAGAGACAGAGTGTTATAGTGTTAACTAGTTCTGCTGCTAGAGACAGAGTGTTACAGTGTTAACTAGTTCTGCTGCTAGAGACAGAGACAGTGTGTTACAGTGTTAACTCGTTCTGCTGCTAGAGACAGAGACAGTGTGTTATAGTGTTAACACTGTCTCTATAACACACTGTCTCTAGCAGCAGAACTAGTTAACACTATAACACTCTGTCTCTGTCTCTAGCAGCAGAACTAGTTAACACTGTAACACACTGTCTCTAGCAGCAGAACTAGTTAACTAGTTATTCTGCTAGAGACAGAGACAGTGTGTTACAGTGTTAACTAGTTCTGCTGCTAGAGACAGGGACAGAGTGTTACAGTGTTAACTAGTTCTGCTGCTAGAGACAGAGTGTTATAGTGTTAACTAGTTCTGCTGCTAGAGACAGAGACAGAGTGTTACAGTGTTAACTAGTTCTGCTGCTAGAGACAGTGTGTTATAGTGTTAACTAGTTCTGTTGCTAGAGACAGAGACAGTGTGTTATAGTGTTAACTAGTTCTGCTGCTAGAGACAGAGACAGTGTGTTACAGTGTTAACTAGTTCTGCTGCTAGAGACAGAGACAGTGTGTTACAGTGTTAACTAGTTCTGCTGCTAGAGACAGAGACAGTGTGTTACAGTGTTAACTAGTTCTGCTGCTAGAGACAGAGTGTTACAGTGTTAACTAGTTCTGCTGCTAGAGACAGAGACAGTGTGTTACAGTGTTAACTAGTTCTGCTGCTAGAGACAGAGACAGTGTGTTACAGTGTTAACTAGTTCTGCTGCTAGAGACAGAGACAGTGTGTTATAGTGTTAACTAGTTCTGCTGCTAGAGACAGAGACAGTGTGTTATAGTGTTAACACTGTAACACACTGTCTCTGTCTCTAGCAGCAGAACTAGTTAACACTGTAACACACTGTCTCTAGCAGCAGAACTAGTTAACACTATAACACACTGTCTCTGTCTCTAGCAGCAGAACTAGTTAACACTGTAACACACTGTCTCTAGCAGCAGAACTAGTTAACTAGTTATTCTGCTAGAGACAGAGACAGTGTGTTACAGTGTTAACTAGTTCTGCTGCTAGAGACAGGGACAGAGTGTTACAGTGTTAACTAGTTCTGCTGCTAGAGACAGAGTGTTATAGTGTTAACTAGTTCTGCTGCTAGAGACAGAGACAGAGTGTTACAGTGTTAACTAGTTCTGCTGCTAGAGACAGTGTGTTATAGTGTTAACTAGTTCTGTTGCTAGAGACAGAGACAGTGTGTTATAGTGTTAACTAGTTCTGCTGCTAGAGACAGAGACAGTGTGTTACAGTGTTAACTAGTTCTGCTGCTAGAGACAGAGACAGTGTGTTACAGTGTTAACTAGTTCTGCTGCTAGAGACAGAGACAGTGTGTTACAGTGTTAACTAGTTCTGCTGCTAGAGACAGAGTGTTACAGTGTTAACTAGTTCTGCTGCTAGAGACAGAGACAGTGTGTTACAGTGTTAACTAGTTCTGCTGCTAGAGACAGAGACAGTGTGTTACAGTGTTAACTAGTTCTGCTGCTAGAGACAGAGACAGTGTGTTACAGTGTTAACTCGTTCTGCTGCTAGAGACAGAGACAGTGTGTTATAGTGTTAACACTGTCTCTATAACACACTGTCTCTAGCAGCAGAACTAGTTAACACTATAACACTCTGTCTCTGTCTCTAGCAGCAGAACTAGTTAACACTGTAACACACTGTCTCTAGCAGCAGAACTAGTTAACTAGTTATTCTGCTAGAGACAGAGACAGTGTGTTACAGTGTTAACTAGTTCTGCTGCTAGAGACAGGGACAGAGTGTTACAGTGTTAACTAGTTCTGCTGCTAGAGACAGAGTGTTATAGTGTTAACTAGTTCTGCTGCTAGAGACAGAGACAGAGTGTTACAGTGTTAACTAGTTCTGCTGCTAGAGACAGTGTGTTATAGTGTTAACTAGTTCTGTTGCTAGAGACAGAGACAGTGTGTTATAGTGTTAACTAGTTCTGCTGCTAGAGACAGAGACAGTGTGTTACAGTGTTAACTAGTTCTGCTGCTAGAGACAGAGACAGTGTGTTACAGTGTTAACTAGTTCTGCTGCTAGAGACAGAGACAGTGTGTTACAGTGTTAACTAGTTCTGCTGCTAGAGACAGAGTGTTACAGTGTTAACTAGTTCTGCTGCTAGAGACAGAGACAGTGTGTTACAGTGTTAACTAGTTCTGCTGCTAGAGACAGAGACAGTGTGTTACAGTGTTAACTAGTTCTGCTGCTAGAGACAGAGACAGTGTGTTATAGTGTTAACTAGTTCTGCTGCTAGAGACAGAGACAGTGTGTTACAGTGTTAACTAGTTCTGCTGCTAGAGACAGAGACAGTGTGTTATAGTGTTAACTAGTTCTGCTGCTAGAGACAGAGACAGTGTGTTATAGTGTTAACTAGTTCTGCTGCTAGAGACAGAGACAGTGTGTTACAGTGTTAACTAGTTCTGCTGCTAGAGACAGAGACAGTGTGTTACAGTGTTAACTAGTTCTGCTGCTAGAGACAGAGACAGTGTGTTACAGTGTTAACTAGTTCTGCTGCTAGAGACAGAGACAGTGTGTTACAGTGTTAACTAGTTCTGCTGCTAGAGACAGAGACAGTGTGTTACAGTGTTAACTAGTTCTGCTGCTAGAGACAGAGTGTTACAGTGTTAACTAGTTCTGCTGCTAGAGACAGAGACAGTGTGTTACAGTGTTAACTAGTTCTGCTGCTAGAGACAGAGTGTTACAGTGTTAACTAGTTCTGCTGCTAGAGACAGAGACAGAGTGTTACAGTGTTAACTAGTTCTGCTGCTAGAGACAGAGACAGTGTGTTACAGTGTTAACTAGTTTTGCTGCTAGAGACAGAGACAGTGTGTTACAGTGTTAACTAGTTCTGCTGCTAGAGACAGAGACAGTGTGTTACAGTGTTAACTAGTTCTGCTGCTAGAGACAGAGACAGTGTGTTATAGTGTTAACAAGTTCTGCTAATGGTTCTGGTGTTCCTGATAGAATATATGTGTTTGTGTGCGAGTGAGGTTGTGCTTTCAGTGTGTGTGTGTGTGTGTGTGTGTGTGTGTGTGTGTGTGTGTGTGTGTGTGTGTGTGTGTGTGTGTGTGTGTGTGTGTGATAGAGAGAGAGAGAGAGAGAGAGAGAGAGAGAGAGAGAGAGAGAGAGAGAGAGAGGGGGGGGGTAGGGGTGGAGTGTGAATGTCAGGTGGTATATTGAGTTGACTGGTACAGAGTCTTGGAGCTTGTCATTAAAAACCCATTTAGGCTTGTTAGCAGTTTGACATGCACTGTAGATAAACTGAGTATGCAGAATAACTTGACACACACACACACACACACACACACACACACACACACACACACACACACACACACACACACACACACACACACACACACACACACACACACAAGCACGCAAATGCCTTTCATACACATTCTGTGACTTTCATACTGTGTATAACACTGCACATGAGTAGGCTTAGACTGTGCAATTACAGCGCCAGCCTATCCAGGCTTCAGAGGGGGACATAGTTCCAAACCAAGCCTTAAAAATAATGGCCCAGAGGAGCTGAAGCAGCAACCTGATTGGGTGGGTGTGGCTGAAATAGCCGAATCCACTAATTTGAAGGGGTTTCCACATACTTTTGTATATATATTGAGGGGGGAGACATGAGAGAGAGAGGGAGTTGGACAGTACAGAAAAGAAAGGATGAAAGGAGGAGAAAGAAAGTCTCTCCATGGTGAGAACCCAGCACGTGGGTGGTGTGGGGATGAGAAGAACGAGGGAGGAGAGAGGGAGGCAAGTGGGAGAGAGATGAAACTCCTGGCCTTAGTTTGGTGGTTTAGAGTGTGGGGCCGTGTCATCTCTGTATTTCTGTACATCAACTGATAACCACTTCAAAGTGGAAGAGAGGGAGAGAGAGAGAGAGAGAGAGAGAGATAGAGAGAAACAGTGAGAGAGGATAGAGGGAGAGAGAGAGGGAGGGAAAGAGAGAGATAGATATAGAAAGAGAGAGAGATATAGGGAGAGAGATAGAGGATGAGAGAAAGAGGGAGAGAGAGAAACAGAGATACGGAGAGAGATAGAGGGAGGGAGAAAGAGGAGAGAGAAAGATAAAGGGAGAGAAAGAGAACGGCGTAGGGAGGGTGGCTGGGAGAGAGAATGGTGTAGGGAGGGTGGCTGGGAGAGAGAATGGTGTAGGGAGGGTGGCTGGGAGAGAGAATGGTGTAGGGAGGGTGGGTGGGAGAGAGAGAGAACGCCGTAGGGAGGGTGAGAGGGAGAGATAACATCGTAGGGAGGGTGAGAGGGAGAAAGAATGTTGTAGAGAGGGTGAGAGGGAGAGAGAATGTTGTAGAGAGGGTGAGAGGGAGAGATAATGTTGTAGAGAGGGTGAGAGGGAGAAAGAACATCGTAGGGAGGGTGAGAGGGAGAGAGAACATCGTAGGGAGGGTGAGAGGGAGAGAGAATGTTGTAGAGAGGGTGAGAGGGAGAGAGAATGTTGTAGAGAGGGTGAGAGGGAGAGAGAATGTCGTAGGGAGGGTGAGAGGGAGAGAGAACATCGTAGGGAGGGTGAGAGGGAGAGAGAACATTGTAGGGAGGGTGAGAGGGAGAGAGAACATCGTAGGGAGGGTGAGAGGGAGAGAGAATGTTGTAGAGAGGGTGAGAGGGAGAGAGAATGTCGTAGGGTGGGTGGGAGAGAGAGAGAACGCCGTAGGGAGGGTGAGAGGGAGAGAGAACATCGTAGGGAGGGTGAGAGGGAGAGAGAATGTTGTAGAGAGGGTGAGAGGGAGAGAGAATGTCGTAGGGAGGGTGAGAGGGAGAAGAAAATGGTGGGGGAGAGAGGAGAGAAAGAAGAGAGAGGGATGAGCGATGGAGGGATTGAGAGAAAGAAAGAGATGAAGGTCATTGTTGGGAGTGGACCACAGTGATGGGAGAGGGGATTGTGGGTTCGTGGTGCCATTACTGAAATTACACAGTTGGCTTCAACACACACACACACACTGAACACATGGCACATCATTATGACCACCATTAGCACTACAGCAACTAGTTAACAGCAAACATGAACAGAAGTGTCACGGTCAAACACTTCCTCCTCCCTCAGGTCTCCTCTCTTAGTTCCCCCTGCACCACAGGACCCCTCACACCTCCTTATGAGGGGACAGAAATAACCATTACACTCGGCCCTGTCCAGACACATCTCCAGTCCCACACAGAGTGTCTGACAACACAAACAGGATGTTGGTGTGTGTGCATGCGTGCTGCAGTAAAGACATGCTGTAGATCTGTAAGGGTGTGTGCATAAACAAGTGACAACTAGTAAGTGACAACTCGTGTGTGTGTATGTGTGTGTGTGTGTGTGTGTGTGTGTGTGTGTGTGTGTGTGTGTGTGTGTGTGTGTGTGTGTGTGTGTGTGTGTGTGTGTGTGTGTGTGTGTGTGTGTGTGTGGTGTGTGTGTGTGTGTGGTTTGCCCTACGGGTCAGTCTCAGTCTCAGAGCTGAGAGTCGCCCACTTAATACTTTGTCAAATCCTGTCTCAGCTGTGAAGACGTTAGCTATTTAACACTGGCTAAGGCATATGACACGCACACACACACACACACACACACACACACACACACACACACACACACACACACACACACACACACACACACACACACACACACACACACACACACACACACACACACACACACAGAGGGTTGGGTAGGTTACTTTCTAAATATAATCTGTTAAAGTGTGACTTTCCTTGTCCATCAGTGTTTTGTTGCTTGTCATGATTTGTGTTTTGTGTGGACCCCAGGAAGAGTCACTGCTGCTTCGGCAAAAGCAGCAAACAAATACCCACTGGGCATACCATGTTATTTCAATGTGGAGAATTCGGTCATATTTGGTAAATACTTTGATCAGTGAGATTCCAACCTATTTTCACCCACTAAAAAGAAAACCACCAAAAGTTTATTGAATTCCCAGTGTGTTATCACTATTATCTCAACCATCTAAAAGCACACTCAAATTCAAATGGGAATACAATGTCAGATATTGTGTTCATTTATACAACTTTATAATGTGTTATCACTGTGCTAACATTAGGCTATTGACTATCTTACAAAAAAGTAATTTTCAGTTTTGTTTGGTTGAAAACGCAACCAAATATCAATATTTGAAGCAAATGTACAGTGCCTTCAGAAAGTAGTCATACCCCTTGACTTATTCCACATGTTGTTGTCTTACAGGTGGAATTCAAAATGTATAAATATATCATTTCCTCAACATATACACACAATTCCCCATAATGACAAAGTGAAAATATGTTTTTAGACAATTATGAAAATGTATTGAAAATTAAATAGAGAAATAACACATTTTCATAAGTATTCACACCCCTGAATCAATCATTTGTAGAAGCACCTTTGGCAGCAATTACAGCTGTGAGTCTTTCTGGGAAAGTCTCTAAGAGCATTCCACACCTGGATTGTGCAATTTTTGCCCATTATTCTTTTCAGATTTATTCAAAATCTGTCAAATTGGTTATTGATCATTGCTAGACAACAATTTTCAGGTTTTGCCATAGATTTTCAAGTCGATTTAAGTCGAAACTGTAACTCTGCCACTCAGGAAGAGTGTTGGCAAGCAGATCCAGTGTAGATTTGGCCTTGTGATTAAGGTTACTGTTCTGCTAAAAGGTGAATTCATCTCCCAGTGTCTGGTGGAAAGCAGACTGAACCAGGTTTTCATCTTGAATTTTGCCTGTGCTTAGTTCCATTCCGTTTATTTTACAATTACAAGCATAGCCATAACATGATGCAGCCACCACTATGATTGAAAATATGGAGAGTGGTACTCAGTAATATGTTGTATTAGCCCCAAACATAACACTCAGGACAAAAAAATAATTTATGAGAAATGATTGATGGTCACATTTAATTTGCTCTGTTGAATCTACCCTTGGAATGACTTTTAAAGCAACAGTGAATCTATTAAGTGGAGATTTCTCAACCATCCTTCTCACGACAGCACATTGGTAATAGTTAGTAATAAATACCAAAGCTAGGCTTGGTTTACATCATGGATGGGAGACCAAAGCTAGGCTTGGTTAACATCCTGGATGGGAGACCAAGGCTAGGCTTGGTTAAAATCCTGGATGGGAGACCAAGGCTAGGCTTGGTGAAAATCCTGGATGGGAGACCAAAGCTAGGCTTGGTGAAAATCCTGGATGGGAGACCAAAGCTAGGCTTGGTTAACATCCTGGATGGGAGACCAAAGCTAGGCTTGGTTAAAATCCTGGATGGGAGACCAAGGCTAGGCTTGGTCAAAATCCTGGATGGGAGACCAAAGCTAGGCTTGGTGAAAATCCTGGATGGGAGACCAAAGCTAGGCTTGGTTAAAATCCTGGATGGGAGACCAAGGCTAGGCTTGGTTAAAATCCTGGATGGGAGACCAAGGCTAGGCTTGGTGAAAATCCTGGATGGGAGACCAAAGCTAGGCTTGGTTAAAATCCTGGATGGGAGACCAAGGCTAGGCTTGGTGAAAATCCTGGATGGGAGACCAAAGCTAGGCTTGGTGAAAATCCTGGATGGGAGACCAAAGCTAGGCTTGGTGAAAATCCTGGATGGGAGACCAAAGCTAGGCTTGGTGAAAATCCTGGATGGGAGACCAAAGCTAGGCTTGGTGAAAATCCTGGATGGGAGCTGTAGATAATCCAGTAGGAGGTGCTTATTACTTTGAAGATATGACGTTGTTTCAAAAGTACAAATAAAACATATTTCATGATAACATAATCATGTGGTTGAAATTTTACCCTCAAAACAACAGTAGATAACTTTTTTCAAATCCAATGTATTTTCCACGTAGATTCCATGCCACAATACGTTGACAAATTACATTGAAACAACGTTGATTTAACCAGTTTGTGCCCAATGGGTAGTTACCTGTCCAAAATTGTAATCAGTAACTTAGCTTATGGATTGCCAAAACGCAGTAATGTAATTGGTTTACTTTCCATTACTTTTGGATTACTTTCCATTTAAGAAGAATTAGAAGAAGATAAAAAGGATCAATCAAACACATTTTCTGTGTCATCATGGTGGTCTCTGATTGGAGGTCATCATTTGGTGTGTCATCATAGTGGTCTCTGATTGGTGGTCATCATTTGCTGTGTCTTCATAGTGGTTGGTCTCTGATTGGAGGTCATCATTTAATGTGTCTTCATAGAGGTCTCTGATTGGTGGTCAACATTTGCTGTGTCTTCATAGTGATCTCTGATTGGTGGTGATCATTTGCTGTGTCTCCATAGTGGTCTCTGATTGGTGGTCACCATTTGCTGTGTCTTCATAGTGGTCTCTGATTGGTGGTCATCATTTGGTGTGTCTTCATAGTGGTCTCTGATTGGTGGTCATCATTTGGTGTGTCTTCATAGTGGTCTCTGATTGGTGGTCATCATTTGGTGTGTCTTCATAGTGGTCTCTGATTGGTGGTCACCATTTGCTGTGTCTTCATAGTGGTCTCTGATTGGTAGTCATCATTTGGTGTGTCTTCATAGTGGTCTCTGATTGGAGGTCCTCATTTGGTGTGTCTTCATAGTGGTCTCTGATTGGTGGTCATCATTTGGTGTGTCTTCATAGTGGTCTCTGATTGGAGGTCATCATTTGGTGTGTCTTCATAGTGGTCTCTGATTGGTGGTCATCATTTGCTGTGTCATCATAGTGGTCTCTGATTGGTGGTCATCATTTGGTGTGTCTTCATAGTGGTCTCTGATTGGTGGTCATCCTTTTCTGTGTCATCATAGTGGTCTCTGATTGGAGGTCATCATTTGGTGTGTCATCATAGTGGTCTCTGATTGGTGGTCATAATTTGCTGTGTCTTCATAGTGGTCTCTGATTGGAGGTCATCATTTGGTGTGTCTTCATAGTGGTCTCTGATTGGTGGTCATCCTTTTCTGTGTCATCATAGTGGTCTCTGATTGGAGGTCATCATTTGGTGTGTCATCATAGTGGTCTCTGATTGGTGGTCATCATTTGCTGTGTCTTCATAGTGGTCTCTGATTGGTGGTCATCATTTGGTGTGTCTTCATAGTGGTCTCTGATTGGTGGTCATCATTTGGTGTGTCTTCATAGTGGTCTCTGATTGGTGGTCATCATTTGGTGTGTCTTCATAGTGGTCCCTGATTGGAGGTCCTCATTTGGTGTGTCTTCATATTGGTCTCTGATTGGAGGTCCTCATTTGGAGTGTCTTCATAGTGGTCTCTGATTGGAGGTCATCATTTGGTGTGTCTTCATAGTTGTCTCTGATTGGAGGTCATCATTTGGTGTGTCTTCATAGTGGTCTCTGATTGGAGGTCATAATTTGGTGTGTCTTCATAGTGGTCTCTGATTGGGGGACATCATTTGGTGTGTCTTCATAGTGGTCTTTGATTGGAGGTCATCATTTGGTGTTTCTTCATAGTGGTCTCTGATTGGAGATCATCATTTGGTGTGTCTTCATAGTGGCCTCTGATTGGTGGTCATCATTTGGTGTGTCCTCATAGTGGTCTCTGATTGGTAGTCATCATTTGGTGTGTCTTCATGGTGGTCTCTGATTGGTGGTCATCATTTGCTGTGTCTTCATAGTGGTCTCTGATTGGAGATCATCATTTTATGTGTCTTCATAGTGGTCTCTGATTGGTGGTCACCATTTGCTGTATCTTCATAGTGATCTCTGATTGGCGGTCATCATTTGATGTGTCTTCATAGTTGTCTCTGATTGGCGGTCATCATTTGGTGTGTCTTCATAGTTGTCTCTGATTGGAGGTCATCATTTGGTGTGTCTTCATAGTGGTCTCTGATTGGAGGTCATCATTTGGTGTGTCTTCATAGTGGTCTCTGATTGGTGGTCATCATTTGGTGTGTCATCATAGTGGTCTCTGATTGGAGCTCATCATTTGGTGTGTCTTCATAGTGGTCTCTGATTGGTGGTCATCCTTTTCTGTGTCATCATAGTGGTCTCTGATTGGAGGTCATCATTTGGTGTGTCATCATAGTGGTCTCTGATTGGTGGTCATCATTTGCTGTGTCTTCATAGTGGTTGGTCTCTGATTGGAGGTCATCATTTAATGTGTCTTCATAGAGGTCTCTGATTGGTGGTCAACATTTGCTGTGTCTTCATAGTGATCTCTGATTGGTGGTGATCATTTGCTGTGTCTCCATAGTGGTCTCTGATTGGTGGTCACCATTTGATGTGTCTTCATAGTGGTCTCTGATTGGTGGTCATCATTTGGTGTGTCTTCATAGTGGTCTCTGATTGGTGGTCATCATTTGGTGTGTCTTCATAGTGGTCTCTGATTGGTGGTCATCATTTGGTGTGTCTTCATAGTGGTCTCTGATTGGTGGTCACCATTTGCTGTGTCTTCATAGTGGTCTCTGATTGGTAGTCATCATTTGGTGTGTCTTCATAGTGGTCTCTGATTGGAGGTCCTCATTTGGTGTGTCTTCATAGTGGTCTCTGATTGGTGGTCATCATTTGGTGTGTCTTCATAGTGGTCTCTGATTGGAGGTCATCATTTGGTGTGTCTTCATAGTGGTCTCTGATTGGTGGTCATCATTTGCTGTGTCATCATAGTGGTCTCTGATTGGTGGTCATCATTTGGTGTGTCTTCATAGTGGTCTCTGATTGGTGGTCATCCTTTTCTGTGTCATCATAGTGGTCTCTGATTGGAGGTCATCATTTGGTGTGTCATCATAGTGGTCTCTGATTGGTGGTCATAATTTGCTGTGTCTTCATAGTGGTCTCTGATTGGAGGTCATCATTTGGTGTGTCTTCATAGTGGTCTCTGATTGGTGGTCATCCTTTTCTGTGTCATCATAGTGGTCTCTGATTGGAGGTCATCATTTGGTGTGTCATCATAGTGGTCTCTGATTGGTGGTCATCATTTGCTGTGTCTTCATAGTGGTCTCTGATTGGTGGTCATCATTTGGTGTGTCTTCATAGTGGTCTCTGATTGGTGGTCATCATTTGGTGTGTCTTCATAGTGGTCTCTGATTGGTGGTCATCATTTGGTGTGTCTTCATAGTGGTCCCTGATTGGAGGTCCTCATTTGGTGTGTCTTCATATTGGTCTCTGATTGGAGGTCCTCATTTGGAGTGTCTTCATAGTGGTCTCTGATTGGAGGTCATCATTTGGTGTGTCTTCATAGTTGTCTCTGATTGGTGGTCATCATTTGGTGTGTCTTCATAGTGGTCTCTGATTGGCGGTCATCATTTGATGTGTCTTCATAGTTGTCTCTGATTGGCGTTCATCATTTGGTGTGTCTTCATAGTTGTCTCTGATTGGAGGTCATCATTTGGTGTGTCTTCATAGTGGTCTCTGATTGGAGGTCATCATTTGGTGTGTCTTCATAGTGGTCTCTGATTGGTGGTCATCATTTGGTGTGTCATCATAGTGGTCTCTGATTGGAGCTCATCATTTGGTGTGTCTTCATAGTGGTCTCTGATTGGTGGTCATCCTTTTCTGTGTCATCATAGTGGTCTCTGATTGGAGGTCATCATTTGGTGTGTCATCATAGTGGTCTCTGATTGGTGGTCATCATTTGCTGTGTCTTCATAGTGGTCTCTGATTGGAGGTCATCATTTTATGTGTCTTCATAGTGGTCTCTGATTGGTGGTCACCATTTGCTGTGTCTTCACAGTGATCTCTGATTGGTGGTGATCATTTGCTGTGTCTCCATAGTGGTCTCTGATTGGTGGTCACCATTTGCTGTGTCTTCATAGTGGTCTCTGATTGGTGGTCATCATTTGGTGTGTCTTCATAGTGGTCTCTGATTGGAGGTCCTCATTTGGTGTGTCTTCATAGTGGTCTCTGATTGGTGGTCATCATTTGGTGTGTCTTCATAGTGGTCTCTGATTGGAGGTCATCATTTGGTGTGTCTTCATAGTGGTCTCTGATTGGTGGTCATCATTTGCTGTGTCATCATAGTGGTCTCTGATTGGTGGTCATCATTTGGTGTGTCTTCATAGTGGTCTCTGATTGGTGGTCATCCTTTTCTGTGTCATCATAGTGGTCTCTGATTGGAGGTCATCATTTGGTGTGTCATCATAGTGGTCTCTGATTGGTGGTCATCATTTGCTGTGTCTTCATAGTGGTCTCTGATTGGAGGTCATCATTTGGTGTGTCTTCATAGTGGTCTCTGATTGGTGGTCATCCTTTTCTGTGTCATCATAGTGGTCTCTGATTGGAGGTCATCATTTGGTGTGTCATCATAGTGGTCTCTGATTGGTGGTCATCATTTGCTGTGTCTTCATAGTGGTCTCTGATTGGAGGTCATCATTTTATGTGTCATCATAGTGGTCTCTGATTGGTGGTCACCATTTGCTGTGTCTTCATAGTGGTCTCTGATTGGAGGTCATCATTTGCTGTGTCTTCATAGTGGTCTCTGACTGGTGGTTATCATTTGGTGTGTCTTCATAGTGGTCTCTGATTGGTGGTCATCATTTGGTGTGTCTTCATAGTGGTCTCTGATTGGTGGTCATCATTTGGTGTGTCTTCATAGTGGTCTCTGATTGGTGGTCATCATTTGGTGTGTCATCATAGTGGTTTCTGATTGGAGCTCATCATTTGGTGTGTCTTCATAGTGGTCTCTGATTGGTGGTCATCCTTTTCTGTGTCATCATAGTGGTCTCTGATTGGAGGTCATCATTTGGTGTGTCATCATAGTGGTCTCTGATTGGTGGTCATCATTTGCTGTGTCTTCATAGTGGTCTCTGATTGGAGGTCATCATTTTATGTGTCTTCATAGTGGTCTCTGATTGGTGGTCACCATTTGCTGTGTCTTCACAGTGATCTCTGATTGGTGGTGATCATTTGCTGTGTCTCCATAGTGGTCTCTGATTGGTGGTCACCATTTGCTGTGTCTTCATAGTGGTCTCTGATTGGTGGTCATCATTTGGTGTGTCTTCATAGTGGTCTCTGATTGGAGGTCCTCATTTGGTGTGTCTTCATAGTGGTCTCTGATTGGTGGTCATCATTTGGTGTGTCTTCATAGTGGTCTCTGATTGGAGGTCATCATTTGGTGTGTCTTCATAGTGGTCTCTGATTGGTGGTCATCATTTGCTGTGTCATCATAGTGGTCTCTGATTGGTGGTCATCATTTGGTGTGTCTTCATAGTGGTCTCTGATTGGTGGTCATCCTTTTCTGTGTCATCATAGTGGTCTCTGATTGGAGGTCATCATTTGGTGTGTCATCATAGTGGTCTCTGATTGGTGGTCATCATTTGCTGTGTCTTCATAGTGGTCTCTGATTGGAGGTCATCATTTGGTGTGTCTTCATAGTGGTCTCTGATTGGTGGTCATCCTTTTCTGTGTCATCATAGTGGTCTCTGATTGGAGGTCATCATTTGGTGTGTCATCATAGTGGTCTCTGATTGGTGGTCATCATTTGCTGTGTCTTCATAGTGGTCTCTGATTGGAGGTCATCATTTTATGTGTCATCATAGTGGTCTCTGATTGGTGGTCACCATTTGCTGTGTCTTCATAGTGGTCTCTGATTGGAGGTCATCATTTGCTGTGTCTTCATAGTGGTCTCTGACTGGTGGTTATCATTTGGTGTGTCTTCATAGTGGTCTCTGATTGGTGGTCATCATTTGGTGTGTCTTCATAGTGGTCTCTGATTGGTGGTCATCATTTGGTGTGTCTTCATAGTGGTCTCTGATTGGTGGTCATCATTTGGTGTGTCTTCATAGTGGTCTCTGATTGGAGGTCCTCTTTTTGTGTGTCTTCATATTGGTCTCTGATTGGAGGTCCTCATTTGGTGTGTCTTCATAGTGGTCTCTGATTGGAGGTCATCATTTGGTGTGTCTTCATAGTTGTCTCTGATTGGAGGTCATCATTTGGTGTGTCTTCATAGTGGTCTCTGATTGGAGGTCATCATTTGGTGTGTCTTCATAGTGGTCTCTGATTGGTGGTCATCATTTGGTGTGTCATCATAGTGGTCTCTGATTGGAGGTCATCATTTGGTGTGTCTTCATAGTGGTCTCTGATTGGTGGTCATCCTTTTCTGTGTCATCATAGTGGTCTCTGATTGGAGGTCATCATTTGGTGTGTCATCATAGTGGTCTCTGATTGGTGGTCATCATTTGCTGTGTCTTCATAGTGGTCTCTGATTGGAGGTCATCATTTTATGTGTCTTCATAGTGGTCTCTGATTGGTGGTCACCATTTGCTGTGTCTTCACAGTGATCTCTGATTGGTGGTGATCATTTGCTGTGTCTCCATAGTGGTCTCTGATTGGTGGTCACCATTTGCTGTGTCTTCATAGTGGTCTCTGATTGGTGGTCATCATTTGGTGTGTCTTCATAGTGGTCTCTGATTGGAGGTCCTCATTTGGTGTGTCTTCATAGTGGTCTCTGATTGGTGGTCATCATTTGGTGTGTCCTCATAGTGGTCTCTGATTGGAGGTCATCATTTGGTGTGTCTTCATAGTGGTCTCTGATTGGTGGTCATCATTTGGTGTGTCTTCATGGTGGTCTCTGATTGGAGGGCATCATTTGGTGTGTCTTCATAGTGGTCTCTGATTGGTGGTCATCATTTGGTGTGTCTTCATAGTGGTCTCTGATTGGTGGTCATCATTTGGTGTGTCTTCATAGTGGTCTCTGATTGGTGGTCAGTATTTGGTGTGTCATCATAGTGGTCTCTGATTGGAGGTCATCATTTGGTCTGTCTTCATGGTGGTCTCTGATTGGAGGTCATCATTTGGTGTGTCATCATAGTGGTCTCTGATTGGTGGTCATCATTTGCTGTGTCTTCATAGTGGTCTCTGATTGGTGGTCATCATTTGGTGGGTCTTCATAGTGGTCTCTGACTGGTGGTCATCATTTGGTGTGTCTTCATAGTGGTCTCTGATTGGTGGTCATCATTTGGTGTGTCTTCATAGTGGTCTCTGATTGGTGGTCATCATTTGGTGTGTCTTCATAGTGGTCTCTGATTGGTGGTCATCATTTGGTGTGTCTTCATAGTGGTCTCTGATTGGAGGTCCTCATTTGGTGTGTCTTCATAGTGGTCTCTGATTGGAGGTCATCATTTGGTGTGTCTTCATAGTTGTCTCTGATTGGCGGTCATAATTTGGTGTGTCTTCACAGTGATCTCCGATTGGTGGTGATCATTTGCTGTGTCTCCATAGTGGTCTCTGATTGGTGGTCACCATTTGCTGTGTCTTCATAGTGGTCTCTGATTGGTGGTCATCATTTGGTTTGTCTTCATAGTGGTCTCTGATTTGTGGTCATCATTTGGTGTGTCTTCATAGTGGTCTCTGATTGGTGGTCATCATTTGGTGTGTCATCATAGTGGTCTCTGATTGGAGGTCATCATTTGGTGTGTCTTCATGGTGGTCTCTGATTGGAGGTCATCATTTGGTGTGTCATCATAGTGGTCTCTGATTGGAGGTCATCATTTTATGTGTCTTCATAGTGGTCTCTGATTGGTGGTCACCATTTGCTGTGTCTTCACAGTGATCTCCGATTGGTGGTGATCATTTGCTGTGTCTCCATAGTGGTCTCTGATTGGTGGTCACCATTTGCTGTGTCTTCATAGTGGTCTCTGATTGGTGGTCATCATTTTATGTGTCTTCATAGTGGTCTCTGATTGGTGGTCATCATTTGGTGTGTCTTCATAGTGGTCTCTGATTGGTGGTCATCATTTGGTGTGTCATCATAGTGGTCTCTGATTGGAGGTCATCATTTGGTGTGTCTTCATGGTGGTCTCTGATTGGAGGTCATCATTTGGTGTGTCATCATAGTGGTCTCTGATTGGTGGTCATCATTTGGTGTGTCTTCATAGTGGTCTCTGACTGGAGGTCATCATTTGGTGTTTCTTCATAGTGGTCTCTGATTGGAGATCATCATTTGGTGTGTCTTCAAAGTGGCCTCTGATTGGTGGTCATCATTTGGTGTGTCCTCATAGTGGTCTCTGATTGGTAGTCATCATTTGGTGTGTCTTCATGGTGGTCTCTGATTGGTGGTCATCATTTGCTGTGTCTTCATAGTGGTCTCTGATTGGAGATCATCATTTTATGTGTCTTCATAGTGGTCTCTGATTGGAGGTCATCATTTGGTGTGTCTTCATAGTGGTCTCTGATTGGGGGACATCATTTGGTGTGTCTTCATAGTGGTCTTTGATTGGTGGTCATCATTTGGTGTTTCTTCATAGTGGTCTCTGATTGGAGGTCATCATTTGGTGTGTCATCATAGTGGCCTCTGATTGGTGGTCATCATTTGGTGTGTCCTCATAGTGGTCTCTGATTTGTGGTCATCATTTGGTATGTCTTCATGGCTGTCTCTGATTGGTGGTCATCATTTGGTGCATCATCATAGTGGTCTCTGATTGGTGGTCATTATTTGATATGTCATCATAGTGGTCTCTGATTGGTGGTCATCATTTGGTGTGTCTTCATAGTGGTCTCTGATTGGTGGTCATCATTTGGTGTGTCTTCATAGTGGTCTCTGATTGGAGGTTATCATTTGGTGTGTCTTCATAGTGGTCTCTGATTGGAGGTCTTCATTTGGTGTGTCTTCATAGTGGTCTCTGATTGGAGGTCATCATTTGGTGTGTCATGATAGTGGTCTCTGACTTGTGGTCAGACTTACTTGGGTGGAACAAACTTAAACTTGCGCCTTTTTTCAATGCTGAATCGAATGTCATTGAGAAAACATAAACATCGTTTCTGAATTTGAAAGTAATACAAGAAGTAATCATCTAGTTATTCAAATGTATCTGTAAGCGCATTAAAATATTTTAGCTGGCAACGTTACTGATTACAGCTACAGTTTTTTGTAATCAGATTGCATAACTGATTACATGTAATCGGTTGCTCCCCAACCCTACACAAACACCTCCTTCTCTCCTTCTCTCTCTTTCTAACCTAACATGCCCAGCCCTAGGCTCCTATCCTCTCTCTTTCTTACCTAACATGCCCAGCCCTAGGCTCCTCTCCTCTTTCTTTCCTACCTAACATGCCCAGCCCTAGGCTCCTCTCCTCTCTCTTTCTTACCTAACATGCCCAGCCCTAGGCTCCTCTCCTCTCTCTTTCCTAACATGCCCAGCCCTAGGCTCCTCTCCTCTCTCTTTCTTACCTAACATGCCCAGCCCTAGGCTCCTCTCCTCTCTCTTTCTTACCTAACATGCCCAGCCCTAGGCTCCTCTCCTCTCTCTTTCTTACCTAACATGCCCAGCCCTAGGCTCCTCTCCTCTCTCTTTCTTACCTAACATGCCCAGCCCTAGGCTCCTCTCCTCTCTCTTTCTTACCTAACATGCCCAACCCTAGGCTCCTCTCCTCTCTCTTTCTTACCTAACATGCCCAGCCCTAGGCTCCTCTCCTCTCTCTTTCTTACCTAACATGCCCAGCCCTAGACTCCTCTCCTCTCTCTTTCCTACCTAACATGCCCAGCCCTAGGCTCCTCTCCTCTCTCTTTCTTACCTAACATGCCCAGCCCTAGGCTCCTCTTCGCTCTCTTTCTTACCTAACAGGCCCAGCCCTAGGCTCCTCTCCTCTCTCTTTCTTACCTAACATGCCCAGCCCTAGGCTCATCTCCTCTCTCTTTCCTACCTAACATGCCCAGCCCTAGGCTCCTCTTCTCTCTCTTTCTTACCTAACATGACCAGCCCTAGGCTCCTCTCCTCTCTCTTTCTTACCTAACATGCCCAGCCCTAGGCTCCTCTCCTCTCTCTTTCTTACCTAACATGCCCAGCCCTAGGCTCCTCTCCTCTCTCTTTCTTACCTAACATGCCCAGCCCTAGGCTCCTCTCCTCTCTCTTTCTTACCTAACATGCCCAGCCCTAGGCTCCTCTCCTCTCTCTTTCTTACCTAACATGCCCAGCCCTAGGCTCCTCTCCTCTCTCTTTCTTACCTAACATGCCCAGCCCTAGACTCCTCTCCTCTCTCTTTCCTACCTAACATGCCCAGCCCTAGGCTCCTCTCCTCTCTCTTTCTTACCTAACATGCCCAGCCCTAGGCTCCTCTTCGCTCTCTTTCTTACCTAACAGGCCCAGCCCTAGGCTCCTCTCCTCTCTCTTTCCTACCTAACATGCCCAGCCCTAGGCTCATCTCCTCTCTCTTTCCTACCTAACATGCCCAGCCCTAGGCTCCTCTTCTCTCTCTTTCTTACCTAACATGCCCAGCCCTAGGCTCCTCTTCTCTCTCTTTCTTACCTAACATGACCAGCCCTAGGCTCCTCTCCTCTCTCTTTCTTACCTAACATGCCCAGCCCTAGGCTCCTCTCCTCTGTCTTTCTGACCTAACATGCCCAGCCCTAGGCTCCTCTCCTCTCTCTTTCTTACCTAACATGCCCAGCCCTAGGCTCCTCTCCTCTCTCTTTCTTACCTAACATGCCCAGCCCTAGGCTCCTCTCCTCGCTCAGCATGTAGTAGTAACTCTAGAGAGGAGAGTTTATCAGAGGCACTAGAGTCAGTCTGAGCTCTAATGAACAACTTTATATTCTCTCTCTCACTCTCTCTCTAAAATCCATCTCCACACAAACCAAACACCCTAGGGCTAACAGTCAAGGGCTGGACAAGCTCTCTTTCTTTCAATTCAATTACATTCAAAGGGGCTTTATTGGCATGGGAAGCCTATGTTTACATTGCCCATGCAAGTTCTCTATCTCTCTCTGTCTCTCCTACTCTTGTACAGATGTGGCATTAGTGGTCCAGCCATTAATGTGTGCTTCTTTGTGTATGTGTGCTTGTGTGTGTGTTTGTATGTCTCTGTCTCCCTCTCTGTCTCTCTCTCTGTCTCTCTCTTTGTCTCCCTCCCTGTCTTGCCCTCTCTGTCTCTCTCTCTGTTTCTCCCTCTTTATGTCCCTCTCTGTCTCCGTTTCTCCCTCGCTTCCCCTTCCCCTCTCTCTCCACCCATCCTTCCTGTCATCCTCTGTGTGGCCTTCTGCAGCTTGTTTAATTACTGTCTGGTAGAGGAGAAGGCCTGGCTGGTCTGGTCTGTTCTGCTGTTAGAACCACACGTTGATAGATGTGACATTTACAATCTCTCTCATTAATCAGAGAGCTGCCGGAACAGTCAACAGGTTTAGCTGCACAGTAAACATACATTAACTATGCACGCACGCACGCACGCACGCACGCACGCACGCACGCACGCACGCACGCACGCACGCACGCACGCACGCACGCACGCACGCACGCACGCACGCACGCACGCACGCACGCACGCACGCACGCACGCACGCACGCACGCACGCACGCACGCACGCACGCACGCACGCACGCACGCACGCACGCACACACACACACACACACACACACACACACACACACACACACACACACACACACACACACACACACACACACACACACACACACACACACACACACACACACACACACACACACACACACAGGTTCTGCAACACTAAACACACATTGTCATATAATATCTACACTACAGAACACTGTCTTTCTGAGGAAAGACATTTCCTCTGTCTGTCTGTGTGTATGTGTCTGTCTGTGTGTCTGTCTGTGTGTATGTGTCTGTCTGTGTGTCTGTCTGTGTGTATGTGTCTGTCTGTGTGTCTGTCTGTGTATGTGTCTGTCTGTCTGTCTGTCTGTGTGTGTCTGTCTGTCTGTCTGTCTGTGTGTGTCTGTCTGTGTGTGTGTCTGTGTGTGTGTCTGTGTGTGTGTCTGTGTGTCTGTGTGTGTGTCTGTGTGTCTGTGTGTGTGTCTGTGTGTCTGTGTGTCTGTGTGTCTGTGTGTCTGTCTGTCTGTGTGTCTGTGTGTCTGTGTGTCTGTGTGTCTGTGTGTCTGTCTGTCTGTCTGTCTGTCTGTCTGTCTGTCTGTCTGTCTGTCTGTCTGTGTGAGTGTGTGTGTGTGTAGCCACCTGAGGGAGAGTAGAACACTGTGGTATGGGCATGTAGAGACTGAGCACAGCTGGATGGGGGGGGGGGAGGTGGCTTTGACAACTGTGCCCCTGTGGGAACTGTGAATTGAATATGGGTTACTGGAAGACTGGCAGGAACCTACACACTAATATAGACTACTATGGAGAACTAAAGAAGTGGAGGAAAGAACAGCAAGAAAGAGGAAGGAGGAGAGGAAATGAAAAGAGTGAGAGGAAGAGGAGCTAGAGGAGAAGGGTAACGAGGGAGGAGGAAGGGAGAGGAAGAGGAGCTAGAGGAGAAGGGTAACGAGGGAGGTGGGAGGGAGAGGAAGAGGAGCTAGAGGAGAAGGGTAACGAGGGAGGAGGAAGGGAGAGGAAGAGGAGCTAGAGGAGAAGGGTAACGAGGGAGGTGGGAGGGAGAGGAAGAGGAGATAGAGGAGAAGGGTAACAGATGCAAGACAGGGAGGGGGGAGTGAGCGGAAAGAGAGGAAGAGGAGCTACAGTAGAGGAGAAGGGTAGAGAGGGAGGAGGGAGGGAGAGGAAAGAGAGGAAGAGAAGTGAGAGAGTGACGTGGAGAACATCAGAGGATGAGAAGAGGTGTGGGAAAGGAGAGATGGAGGACGGAGTGAAGGAGTGATGGAGAGAAGGAGAGATTCGATCCTCACCACTCTCACCGGGCCAGTCGATGGAATATATGATCACTGATAACCAGCACCCATTCAGCCAATGTTCAGCTGAAAGGGACTCACACCCAACAGTCTCACGCCTACCCACTGATACAAGCACAGGCGGATCAATACTGTGCAACTGGGAGAACAAGGAAGATCAGTTCTAGTCATGTGAACAGTGTACTGTGGCGGAGTAGCTTAGACACACATAGAAAGTTCACGACAACAAGGAATAGAGAGCAGTGTGGTCTTTTCTTTTGGCGTAAAAATAACATCATTATATCTTCCTCAAAGTTAATCATCTGTAGGTTGATGAATAACTAACAATCTAAAGGGGTCAGCTGACATATCAAAACTCGCCTCTAGTCGCATTCAAAATATCTGGAGTTCCACACTGACCGTAGAATACCAACATGTTCCTAATATTGAGTTGCACCCCCTCTCAGAACAGCCTCAATTCATTGGGACATGGACTCTACAAGGTGTTGAAAGCGTTCCACAGGGATGCTGGACCATGTTGACCACAATGCGTCCCACAGTTGTGTCAAGTTGGCTGGATGTTCTTTTGGTGGTGGACCGTTCTTGATACACACGGGTAACTGTTGAGCGTGAAACACCCAGCAGCGTTGCAGTTGTTGACACTCTCAAACCGGTGCGCCTGGCACCTACTACCATACCCCGTTCAAAAGCACTTAAATACGTGCCTTGCCCATTCATCCTCTGAATGGTACACATATACAATCCATGTCTCAATTGTCTCAAGGCTTAAAAATCCTTCTTTAACCTGTCTCCTCCCCTTCATCTACACTGATTGAAGTGGATTTAACAAGTGACATCAATAAGGGATCATAGCTTTCACCTGGATTCACCTGGTCAGTCTGTGTCATGGAAAGAGCAGGTGTTCTTATTCTTTTGTACTCAGTGTAAGTTGGCTTCCTATTGTACCATGCTGTGGACTCTGTGTGCATGACTGAAACGTTTTGATTTATTATCTCTCTCTCTGTCTCTCTCTCTCTGTCTGTCTCTCTCTCTCTCTCTCTCTCTCTCTCTTCGTGGTGTGACCGTGCATATGGTGCAGCAACACTGTTGGGCTCCAGAGGTCACACTACCCACGATGCATCTGTAGACGAAGAGATGTGATAGGCAGAGAGGGAGGAGGTATCGACCAGTCAAATAACCCAGTGGTCCATAGTATTGCTGTCTCCCTTCTCCCTCCCACACTGTCTTTCTCTCTCTCAACTCTCCCTCTCGTTGCTTATAAGACAAGGAAAACAAAGCTTAGCGCAGATCGATTCCATCTATCTGTCCCTCTTCTATTCTGTAGTCTTTCTCCCTCCCGTCCTCCCTCCATCTCTCATTGTCTGAGCTAGGGAAACAGAGCTTAGTGCAGATCAATGGCCTAGACTCAGAGCTCCCTTTCTGTCTCTTCCCAGTCTCTGACTTTTCCCAGTCTCCGTCTCTTCTCAGTCTCCGTCTCTTCCCAGTCTATGTCTCTTCCCAGTATCCGTCTCTTCTCAGTCTCCGTCTCTTCCCAGTCTATGTCTCTTCCCAGTCTATGTCTCTTCCCAGTCTCCGTCTCTTCCCAGTATCCGTCTCTTCTCAGTCTCCGTCTCTTCCCAGTCTATGTCTCTTCCCAGTCTCTGACTCCTCCCAGTCTCCGTCTCTTCCCAGTCTCTGTCTCTTCCCAGTCTACGTCTCTTCCCAGTCTATGTCTCTTCCCAGTCCATGTCTCTTCCCAGTCTCTGTCTCTTCCCAGTCTCCGTCTCTTCCGAGTCTCCGTCTCTTCCCAGTCTCTGTCTCTTCGCAGTCTCTGTCTCTTCCCAGTCTCTTTCTCTTCCCAGCCTATGTCTCTTCCCAGTCTCTGTCTCTTCCCAGCCTATGTCTCTTCCCAGTCTCTGTCTCTTCCGAGTCTCCGTCTCTTCCCAGTCTCTGTCTCTTCGCAGTCTCCGTCTCTTCCCATTCTCTGTCTCTTCCCAGTCTCTGTCTTTCTCCCACCCTGCCTCCCTATCTCCCTCCCTCTCTGCTTTCTCTGTCTGAGCTAGGGAAACAGAGTTTAGTAATGATCAATGGCCTAGACTCAGCTGGTCATAGACTCAGATGGTCATAGACTCAGATGGTCATAGACTCAGATGGTCATAGACTCAGATGGTATAGACTCAGATGTTATAGACTCAGATGGTCATAGACTCAGATGGTCATAGACTCAGATGGTCTAGACTCAGATGTTATAGACTCAGATTGTATAAATTCAGATGTTATAGACTCAGACTTTATAGACTCAGATGTTATAGACTCAGATGGTATAGACTCAGATGGTATAGACTCAGATGGTATAGACTCAGATGGTATAGACTCAGAGTCCATTTGACTCTCTCTGTCTCTCTCCCTTCTTCCCTCCCTATTTCTCTGTCTGAGGTCGGGAACCAGAGCTTGAACATCTAGTTACCCATATTAGCACTGACGGAATCATTGAGAATTTGTCTAAAAACAGACATCTTCCTCTTCTTCTAGGTTCTAGGTACGTATACAATTATGTTTAGTTCACAACTTAGGGAGACCTTATCAAATCAAATACAATTTTATTTGTCACAAACATGGTTAGCAGATGTTATTGTGAGTGTAGCGAAATGCTTGTGATTCTAGTTCCGACAGTGCAGCAATATCTAATAAGTAATCTAACAATTCCACAACAACTACCTAATACACACACATCTAAGTAAAGGAATGGAATAAGAATATGTACATATAAATATATGGATGAGCAATGACTGACCGGCACAGGCAAGATGCAGTAGATGGTATAAAATACAGTATATACATATGGGATGAGTAATGTAGGATTTGTAAACATTATTAAAGTGACTAGTGATACATTTATTAAAGTGGCCAATGACTTCAAGTCTGTATGTAGGCAGCAGTCTCACTGTGTTAGTGATGGCTGTTGAACAGTATGATGGTCTTGTGATAGAAGCTGTTTTTCTAGTCTCTCGGTCCCAGCTTTGATGCACCTGTACTGACCTCACCTTCTGGATGGTAGCGGGGTGAACAGGCAGTGGCTCAGGTAGTTGTTGTCCTTGATGATCTTTTGGCCTTCCTGTGACATTGGGTGTTGTAGGTGTACTGGTGGGCAGGTAGTTTGCCCCCAGTGATGCGTTGTGCCAACCGCACCACCCTCTGGAGAGTCCTGCAGTTACGGGAGAGCCCTGCAGTTGCCGTACCAGGCGTTGATGCAGCCCGACAGGATGCTCTCAATTGTGCATCTGTGACAGTTTGTGAGGGTTTTAGGTGACAAGCCACATTTCTTCAGCCTTCTTCACCACACTGTCTGTGCGGGTAGACCATTTCAGTTTGTCCGCGATGTGTACGCCAAGGAACTTTCCACCTTTTCCACTGCTGTCCCTTCGATGTGGATGGGGGGATGCTCCCTCTGCTGTTTCCTGAAGTCCACGATCATCTCCTTTGTTTTGTTGACGTTGAGTGAGAGGTTGTTTTCCTGACAGCACACTCCGAGTGCCCTCACCTCCTCCCTGTAGGCTGTCTTGTCATTGTTGGTAATCAAGCCTGCTACTGCTGTGTCGTCTGCAAACTTGATGATTGAGTGGGAAGCGTGCATGGCCACGTAGTCATGGGTGAACAGGGAGTACAGGAGAGGGCTGAGCACGCACTCTTGTGGGGCCCCAGTGTTGAGGATCAGCTTAGTGGAGATGTTGTTTCCTACCTTCACCACCTGGGGATGCCAGATTTGCCGACGGGAGGGTGGGGGGGGCATTATATGCATCGCAGAAGTTAGAGTAGCAGTGATCCAGGGTTTTGCCAGCGCGAGTATTACAATCAATATGCTGATAGAATTTAGGTTGTCTTGTTCTCAGATTTGCTTTGTTAAAATCCCCAGCTACAATAAATGCATACTCAGGATATATGGTTTCCAGTTTGCATAAAGTCCCGTGAAGTTTCTTGAGTGCCGTGATGGTATCAGCTTGAGGGGGGATATACACGGCTGTGACAATAACCAACGAGAATTCTCTTGGAAGATAATATGGTCCGTATGAGACCGTATGAGACCGTATGAGACCGTATGAGACTGTATGAGACCGTATGAGACTGTATAAAACCGTATGACACTATGAGACCGTATGAGACTGTATGAGACCGTATGAGACCATACAAGACCATACGAGACCTAATGGGACCTAATGAGACCTAATGAAGACAATTTAGAGTGTGAATGAGTGAGAGTGGGTATGGTGGTGTTTGTATGTGAGGTGAAAGTGGAGTTAAGAGAGAAGGTAGGAGCTAAGACACTTCTTTACATCTAGATCAAACCAAGGGCATATATACAGTCAAGCTACCAAATATACTGCATAATACCTCCCTATGCATGTTCGGTATATGAGGAGTAACCTTAGCCATCCATCAATCCATGGAGGCCCGGTCCGGACACCCACCTTGCCTGTTGTACTCATCTGCCTTGTGGTGCACCAGATCAGCTACAGTGCAGCCCCCGTAAATCAGCCTTTGGTCGTGGTGGTCGAAGGCCTTGAGCGTCTCACTGGAGCTGTAGGACTTCTGAGTGGTCACGCGGCACTCCTCCGTGTCCAGGGAGGAGGTGGTGTATTGGGGGTCTTTACCACAACGCGCCCTGGTCAGAGAGCGCTGCTGGTGCTGCTGGAGCCCCCGACGGTCCTTTAGATCCATGCCGGGAGAGGGGAAGGAAGGGGGGTAGAGAGATGGGGAGGAGGAAGGTTTGGAGGCCTCCTAGAAGGGTGTGACAGTCAGACTCGTCTTCAGTCACCTAGAGGAAATGAGAGAGAGGGGGAGAAACATGTCAGAATGAATGAAAAAGAGATGCCATTTATATGAGTCATCTAAGTAGTACCAGTAAAATACATGTTGCAAGGTAGAAAGCAGATATTTGGGGAGGAAGAGAAGGTATTTTCAGGAAATGGGTCTATTAAAGGCTATTTTAAAACAATAGAGAAGGAACATAGCGAACGATGATGTTCTGCTGATGACAGAAAGAACTGTCAGTGCTGTCAGCCCTATTGGCCCTAGTCAATAGTAGTGCACTACAAAGAGAGAGACAGAGAGATATAGAGAGGAGAGAGAGAGGAGACAGAGAGGAGAGACAGAGAGGAGAGATGGAGAGAGAGAGAGAGAGAGAGAGAGAGAGAGAGAGAGAGAGGAGAGAGAGAGAGAGAGAGAGGAGAGAGAGAGGAGAGAGACAGGAGAGAGAGGAGAGAGAGAGGAGAGAGAGAGGAGAGAGAGGAGAGAGAGAGGAGAGAGAGAGCAGAGAGAGAGGAGAGATGGAGAGAGAGAGAGACAAAGATATAGAGAGGAGAGAGAGAGAGAGAGAGGAGAGATGGGGGGGAGAGGAGAGAGAGAGAGGACAGATGGAGAGAGAGAGAGAGAGAGAGAGAGGAGAGAGAGAGACAGAGAGAGGAGAGAGAGAGACAAAGAGATAGAGAGGAGAGAGAGAGAGAGAGGAGAGAGAGATAGACAGAGAGATAGAGAGAGGAGAGAGAGAGGAAAGATAGAGAGGAGGGATGTAAATAAAACCCATATTTATGTTTATTTATTTTCCCTTTTGTACTTTAACTATTTGCACATCATTACAACACTGTATATATACATATTATGACATTTGAAAGGTCTTTATTCTTTTGGAACTTTTGTGAGTTTCCCATTATTTATTTCACCTTTGTTTATTATCTATTTCACAGCAGGTGTAGAGAGCAACATGAAGGACATATCATGAGAGGAGAAATTACTTGAGGGCCTCGCCAGTCTCTCCCTCATTATCACAGGTACAACCAATCCTAATCCCCCAGAGGCTACACAGGATAAATTCTCTCTCTCTCTCTCTCTCTCTCTCTCTCTCTCTCTCTCTCTCTCTCTCTCTCTCTCTCTCTCTCTCTCTCTCTCTCTCTCTCTCTCTCTCTCTCTCTCTCTCTCTCTCTCTCTCTCTCTCTCTCTCTCTCTCTCTCTCTCTCTCTCTCTCTCTCTCTCTCTCTCTCTCTCTCTCTCTCTCTCTCTCTCTCTCTCTCTCTCAGGCAGGCAGGCAGGCAGGCACGCACACATACAAACACACACACGCACGGAGGAAACAATTTCAAAACAGCAAGATAAAATGTGTAAAATACTATCTCAAACAAGCAACAGCTGAACCAGACAACACCTAACACACACACACACACACACACACACACACACACACACACACACACACACACACACACACACACACACACACACACACACACACACACACACACACACACACACACACACACACACACACACACACACACACAGTGAAAAGCTCGAAATAGTGATTCCCAGTAAAAAAAACTACATTGCCTGTCAAAGGGTTATTCCCCCTCCAGCTTTAATCAACAGCATTACATGTATTACATGAAATACAGTCTGATCACATCCTGGTGATGTAGATGCAATATGATCCTGTGTGATTCTGACACTAATACAGTCTGATATTAGAGCAGTAGCCTAACGCACTGATTTACATTATGGTGGTTCAAGTTCAAATAACAACAGTCAACATTCAGGTCATATGTAGGCTGTGTTACGTATGTCTCTTTAAATCTGCATAATCCCATAACGTTTTGCTGATGGTCATCTACGGAATGTGTCCAGCTACAGAGCCCAGCACCAGTCAAGTCCATATCCACCAGTCAAGTCCATATCCACCAGTCAAGTCCATATCCACCAGTCAAGTCCATAGCCACCAGTCAAGTCCATATCCACCAGTCAAGTCCATAGCCACCAGTCAAGTCCATATCCACCAGTCAAGTCCATAGCCACCAGTCAAGTCCATAGCCACCAGTCAAGTCCATATCCACCAGTCAAGTCCATAGCCACCAGTCAAGTCCATATCCACCAGTCAAGTCCATAGCCACCAGTCAAGTCCATAGCCACCAGTCAAGTCCATATCCACCAGTCAAGTCCATAGCCACCAGTCAAGTCCATATCCACCAGTCAAGTCCATAGCCACCAGTCAAGTCCATAGCCACCAGTCAAGTTCATAGCCACCAGTCAAGTCCATAGCCACCAGTCAAGTCCATAGCCACCAGTCAAGTCCATAGCCACCAGTCAAGTCCATAGCCACCAGTCAAGTCCATAGCCACCAGTCAAGTCCATAGCCACCAGTCAAGTCCATAGCCACCAGTCAAGTCCATATCCACCAGTCAAGTCCATAGCCACCAGTCAAGTCCATAGCCACCAGTCAAGTCCATAGCCACCAGTCAAGTCCATAGCCACCAGTCAAGTCCATAGCCACCAGTCAAGTCCATAGCCAGCAGTCAAGTCCATAGCCACCAGTCAAGTCCATAGCCACCAGTCAAGTCCATAGCCAGCAGTCAAGACAAAGTCCATAATTGTCATATAAAGGTAATAATAACAAACAAAGTCCAGCCAACAGACAGAAATAGAACATATAAGCAGAAACATAAACACACAATAAGGAGAATAAAGTGTATAATTGCCTCACTAACTGGCTAATTACCGGCAATGAGATACAGTACCAGTCAGAAGTTTGGACACATCTACTCATTCCAGGGTTTGTCTTTATTTGTACTATTTTCTACATTGTAGAATAATAGTGAAGACATCAAACTATGAAATAACACATATGGAATCATGTAGTAACCAAAAAAGTGTTAAACAAATCAAAATATATTTTATATTTGAGATTCTTCAAAGTAGCCACCTTTGCCTTGATGAAAGCTTTGCAAGGAGAGAGGGAGCGATGGTGGGCGGAACAGGACAGGAGATGGGGAAGACATCCCTGGAACGGAGTAGGTTGGGTGATTAGCCAGGTAGAAGTGTGTGTGTGTGTGTGTGTGTGTGTGTGTGTGTGTGTGTGTGTGTGTGTGTGTGTGTGTGTGTGTGTGATAGCAACAAGGCAGTAAAGAGAGGCCAAGGAGGTGAGGATGGAGAAAGAGGGAGAGAGGGAGAGCTAGGGAGAGAGGGAGAGAGGGAGAGAGGGAGAGCTAGGGAGAGCGAGGGAGAGAGGTAAAGATGGTTAGAGGGATGGAGGAGGGGCATAGAGGAATATCAGGGACAGGATATCCATCAAATCCTGCCCACAGGTGTGCTTTTCTCAAGGTCAGATATAAACAGACACTTTGTACACGCCACAGACACGCTAGAAACCATGTTGACAGCACCCAGGCCACAGAATTCCATTCATCAAGCTTAATAACTTATCGTCCTGATTAATGCCTTGTCGTGCAGAATAAAAACACTAGAACACAAACACACATTCACACACAAAGGATGGATGGAAGGAAGGACGTATGGAGAAGAGGAGTGAAACGAGATTGAGGAGAATAGGCTTGAACATGAAATGCAGACAGAATGAGAAAGGTAATTGGAGACTGATAGCAGGGTGGACTGAGGAGGAATCTGGGTAATATAATGGCTTTTTGTGCCAAAGAAACGTTGAGGAGGATGAAAAGACACCTAGCAAAGGGACAGACATAACAGCTACAATCGGCCCTGTCCAGACACATCTACAGTCCCACGTATTGGTGAGGACGTTGGTGTATGTGTGTGTGGTGGATGAAGTTGCCTACAGAGTACAACTAGTCTCTAAACACATCTGTTAGCTGTCTGACTCTGATTGAATAATGTCTGAAGTAACAAATTATAATTACTTCCACATTGAAACAGAATAGAGCACCTCAACATTCGTTCTATGTCTCCTTTGTTTAGGTTATATTGGTTGGAGTTGTCATAATCTTTTATTTGAGAGGAAGTTAAACAACAAAAATCAGCCGGTTTCCGAACACAAGACCCCTACTATTGAGAAAGGCTGTGAATTGTGGGTAAAAGCATTTGGCTTCAATTATCTGTTGTTGACTGTTGTTACTGTGGAAATGAAGCTGTTTACTGACTTTGTTCTGAAAGAGAGAAACAAGAAAGAGAAGGCAAGAGAGAGAGAGAGAGAGAGACAGAAGAGAGGAGAGAGAAAAGGGGAAAAGGGGAGAGAGAGAAAGAGGGGGTCAGAAAGAGAGAAGGAGAGAGAGAGGGGGTGAGAAAGAGAGGAGAGAGAGAGAGTGAGAGAGTGAGAAAAAGGGGTGAGAGAGAGGAGAGAGAGAAAGAGGGGGTGAGAAAGAGAGAAGGAGAGAGAGAGAGAAAGGGAAAAAAGGGAGAGAGTGATTCCTGTTGTGTAGTGAACACAATGGGAGACAGAGAGCTGGTTTCAAGTGCAGGGCGCAGCAGGTGTATATTTGTAAAGGACCACAGGAGGAGGCAGGTAGCTGGGTCCAGGGGCAGGCAGAAGGTCATACACAGGGGGTTCAAAAAGTCAACAGTACAGGCAGGGAAAAGGCTAGCAATGTCGCCAAGGAGATCAGGCAATAGGTTGATATCAGGAAATCTAATAGGCTAAACTCCAGGCAGGGAATAGGGAAAAGGAGTTGTTAGTGAGGCAGGCAAAAACTATCATACACGGGAGGAGTACATTACGGGAAAAAGAGCGCCCCGAATAGAAGTGTGTCACAAAACAAAACAATACCACACAATGATGGGGTGCAAAGAACTGAACTAAATAGTGTGTGATAATGACATACAGGTGTGTGAACAGGTGATCAGAATTCAGGTGATTGGGATCTGGAGAGTGAACTGTGTTCAGGGGATCTACGTGTTTGAGAGTGTGAGCTGGAGAGTGAGCTGCGTTCAGGGGATCTACGTGTTTGAGAGTGTGAGCTGGAGAGTGAGCTGTGTTCAGGGGATCTACGTGTTTGAGAGTGTGAGCTGGAGAGTGAGCTGCGTTCAGGGGATCTACGTGTTTGAGAGTGTGAGTTGGAGAGTGAGCTGCGTTCAGGGGATCTACGTGTTTGAGAGTGTGAGCTGGAGAATGAGCTGCGTTCAGGGGATCTATGTGTTTGAGAGTGTGAGCTGGAGAGTGAGCTGCGTTCAGGGGATCTACGTGTTTGAGAGTGTGAGCTGGAGAGTGAGCTGCGTTCAGGGGATCTATGTGTTTGAGAGTGTGAGCTGGAGAGTGAGCTGCGTTCAGGGGATCTATGTGTTTGAGAGTGTGAGTTGGAAGCAGACGTTACATGTCGACTCCTACTCAATTAAACACAAGGGTAACTCTATTCTCTCTGCTAAACAGCACAGATCTCTGATAAAGACCTTATTTCTGTAGAACTGCTATGCTGTTTGGGAGAAGATAGACCTCATTTATGAATATCAAAAGTAAACAGACAAAAACTGTGTTGCACACAACGCAATTACCAACAGAAAACCAGTGTTTAATGTCTTCCCTTGTATAGCTGTTATCGTTGACCAGGTTCGCTTTCAACCTGAGAACTCTAAAAGTACACCTCCTGTACAGAGGAAGCCATGTGGAGTGTGTCTGTCTGTCTTACTGTCTGTCTGTCTTACTGACTGCTATCTGAGTGATCTGGGAACACACACACACACACACACACACACACACACACACACACACACACACACACACACAGCCATGGTTCGGTTCAGCTGGAAACTGGTGTCCATGTTGGATCCAAGAGGAGCCTCCTCTGCCAAATGAGGAGAGAAGCAGCAAACAGCTGCACCACAGGAAACAGACCAGAGAGCTATCAACCTCACACACCACAGGAAACAGACCAGAGAGCTATCAACCTCACACACCACAGGAAACAGACCAGAGAGCTATCAACCTCACACACCACAGGAAACAGACCAGAGAGCTTATCCTTAGAACTATCATTCCTCCCTCTCCCTGCCTCCCTCTCTCCCTCATTTCCTCCCTTCTTCTCTCAGTCTCCTATCATCCTCTTTCCTCCCTCTCTCCCTGCCTCCCTTTCTCCCTCATTCCCTCCCTTTTTCTCTCAGTCTCCTATCATCCTCTCTCCTCCCTCTCTCCCTGCCTCCCTTTCTCCCTCATCCCCTCCCTTCTTCTCTGTCTCCTATCATCCTCTTTCCTCCCTCTCTCCCTGTCTCCCTTTCTCCCCCATCCCCTCCCTTCTTCTCTCAGTCTCCTATCATCCTCTTTCCTCCCTCTCTCCCTGTCTCCCTTTCTCCCTCATTCCCTCTCTTCTTCTCTCAGTCTCCTCTCGCCTGCAAGGCCGGGTGACACATATACTTACACACATCCTCTGTCGCTGATACACACATGCACGCGCACGCACACATGCACACTCTACACACACACACGCACGTGCACGCAGAGATGCAGGGTGGCGGTGAGAGGGCTTCACGGCAGAGCCAAGGTGCAAACAGACTAGGTAATTACACCGCAGCTCAGAGAGGCTGATAGGAAGAACAGGGCCAAGATGAGAATAAGCTCTGAGAGTAAGAGGGTTGAGAGGAGGGAGGAAGGAGAAGAGAGGAGAGGATGGAGGAGAGGAGGGAGGAAGGAGAAGAGGGAGAAGAGGAGAGAGAGGAGGGAGGGGGAGAAGTGGGAGAAGAGAGGAGGGAGAGGAGAGGATGGAGGAGAGGAGGGATAGGAAGGAGAAGAGAGGAAGGAGGAGAAGATAGAGTAGGGAGAGAGAGGAGAGAGAGAGAGTTCTCTACTGAACAAAAATATAAACGCAACAAGTAAAGTGTTGGTCCCATTTTTCCTGAGCTGAAATACGCACAAAAAGCTTATTTCTCAAAAATGTTGTGCACAAATGTGTTGACATCTCTGTTAGTGAGCATCTCTCCTTTGCCAAGATAATCCATCCACCTGACATGTGTGGCATATCAACAGTGAAGGAAAAAGTACCCGAATGTCATACTTGAGTAAAAGTAAAGATACCTTAATAGAAAGTCACCCAGTAAAATATTACTTCAGTAAAAGTCTAAAAGTATTTGGATTAAATATACTTAAGTTTAAAAAGTAAATGTAATTGCTAAAATATACCTAAGTATCAAAAGTAAAAGTAGAAATCATTTCAAAATCCTTATATTTAGCAAACCAGACGGCACAATTTTCTTGTTTATTTATTTACTGATAGCCAGGGGCACACTCCAACACTCAGACATCATTTACAGATAGCCAGGGGCACACTCCAACACTCAGACATAATTTGCTGATAGCCAGGGGCACACTCCAACACTCAGACATCATTTACAAATGAAGCATTTGTGTTTAGTGAGTCCGCCAGATCAGGATGACTTGGGATGTTCTCTTGATAAGTGCATGATTTTACAATTTGTCCTGCTAGCCATTCAAAATGTAATGAATACTTTTGCGTGTCAGGGAAAATGTATGGAGTAAAAAGTACATTATTTTCTTCAGGAATGTAGTGAAGTTAAAGTAAAAGTTGTCAAAAATATAAATAGTAGAGTACAGATACCCCAAAAACTACTTAAGTAGTACTTTAAAGTATTTTTACTTAAGTACTTTAAACCACTTCATATCAAAAAGCTGATTAAAACTTCTTGTCAATAGGGGGGCGCTGTTTTCACTTTGGAAAAAATCGTGCCCAAATTAAACGGCCTCGTACTCTGTTCTAGATCATACAATATGCATATTATTATTACTATTGGATAGAAAACACTCAGAAGTTTCTAAAACTGTTTGAATTATATCTGTGAGTAAAACAGAACTCATTTGGCAGCAAACTTCCATACAGGAAGTGAAAAATCTGAAAACGAGGCTCTGTTTCAGGGCCTGCCTATTCAACTGGCTTTTATTTATCGATATGTATGCACTTCATACGCCTTCCACTAGATGTCAACAGGCAGTGGAAGGTTGAATGGGGTATCTAGCTTGATCTGAGGCCGAATAAGAGCTTTTGGAGTGGCAGGTC
This sequence comes from Salvelinus namaycush, assembly GCF_016432855.1. Lineage (NCBI taxonomy): Eukaryota > Metazoa > Chordata > Actinopteri > Salmoniformes > Salmonidae > Salvelinus > Salvelinus namaycush. The sequence goes on along the minus strand of NC_052311.1, from coordinate 7,761,360 downwards.
CGGAATTTTGTTTGTTGTCGACGGCACGCGGGGGACCTCGACATTGTCTTCTGAAGAGCGTTCGGTATACACGGCGAATTGCTCCGGCTCTGATTTTATTTGATACATATGAGAAAAACATCATAAAGTAGGATTTTTCAACTGAGTTGTATCAGTTTATTCAATGTTTATTGGGACTTTTGGAATTTTCCGTTCTTTGCGCCAAGAGTTGATGGGCATGATCGCGCCACATGGCTAGCCATGGTTGCTAATTCGACAGAAGAAATGGACATTCTAAAACCAAACAACGATTTATTCTGGACCAAGGACTCCTTGCACAACATTCTGATGGAAGCTCAGCAAAAGTAAGACACAATTTATGATGTTATTTCGTATTTCTGTGGAATATGTTGACCCTAACAGGGCGGAGAATATGTGAGCGCTGTCTCACAATAACCTAAGCTGTATGTTGTAGTAAAGTTATTTTTAAAAATCTAACACAGCGGTTGCATTAAGAACCAGTGTATCTTTCATTTGCTGTACAACATGTATTTTTTAGTAAAGTTTATGATGAGTTCTTTGATTAGATTAGGTGACTGTCCAAAATATCTCCGGAGATTTTGGTGAATTGTTGCTACATATTCACAATGTATAACCACGATTTGCAGCTCTAAATATGCACATTTTCGAACAAAACATACATGTATTGTATAACATGATGTTATAAGACTGACATCTGATGAAGTTGTCCAAAGGTTAGTGATTAATTTGATCTATATTGCTGTTTTTGTGAAATCTATGCTGGCGGTGGATAAATAGCTTTGTGAGTTTGGCTATTGTGATGAGCTAATATAATTCTATATTGTGTTTTCGCTGTAAAACACTTAAAACATCGGAAATATTGGCTGGATTCACAAGATGTTTATCTTTCATTTTATGTACACCATGTATTTTTCATAAATGTTTTATGATGAGTATTTATGTATTTCACGTTGCTCTCTGTAATTATTCTGGCTGCTTTGGTGCTATTTGTGATGGTGGCTGCAATGTAAAACCAGGATTTGTAGCTATAAATATGCACATTTTCGAACAAAACAGAAATGTATTGTATAACATGATGTTATAAGACTGTCATCTGATGAAGTTGTTCAAGGTTAGTGATTAATTTAATCTCTATTTGTGAGTTTTGTGAAGGCTACCTATGCGGTGGAAACATGGTGAAAATATGCCGTTGTGTGTTTGGCTATTGTGGTTAGCTAATATAAATACATATTGTGTTTTCGCTGTAAAACATTTAAAAAATCGGAAATAATGGCTGGATTCACAAGATGTTTATCTTTCATTTGCTGTATTGGACTTGTGATTTCATGAAATTATATTATATGATATCCCTGTCCCGTTAGGCTAGGCTATGCTAGTCAGCTTTTTTGATGATGATGCTCCCGGATCCGGGATGGGTATGAAGTAAAGGTTAATTAAACAGCATGATCATTACAAAGGTGCACCTTGTGCTGGGGAAAATACAATACCACAATAAAATGAACAGTTTTGTCACACAACACCATACCACAGATTCCTCAAGTTTTGAGGGAGCATGCAATTGGCATGCGGACTGCAGGAATGTCCACCAGAGATGTTGGCAGATAATTTAAGGTTCATTTCTCTACTATACACCGCCTCGCCTCCAACATCGTTTTAGAGAATTTGGCAGTACGTCCAACCGGTCTCACAACCGCAGACCATGTGTAGCCACGCCAGCCCAGGACCTCCACATCCGGCTTCTTCACCAGCGGGTTCGTCTGAGACCAGCCACCCAGACAGCTGATGAAACTGAGGAGTATTTATGTCTGTAATGAAGTCCTTTTGTGGGGAAAAACTAATTCTGAATGGCTAGGCCTGGCTACCCAGTGGGTGGGCCTATGCCCTCCCAAGCCCACCCATGGCTGAGCCTCTGCCCAGTCATGTGAAATCCATATACTAGGGCCTAATGAATTTATTAAAATTGACTGGTTTCCTTATATGAACTATAACTCAGTAAAATAATTGA
>NC_052311.1:7741834-7744334 GCF_016432855.1 Salvelinus namaycush | reverse complement strand
GAGTTCTGCTCACAGAACGGGCCTGCTGAGTGCTGCTCACAGAACGGGCCGCTGAGTGCTGCTCACAGAACGGGCCTGCTGAGTGCTGCTCACAGAACGGGCCTGCTGAGTGCTGCTCACAGAACGGGCCTGCTGAGTTCTGCTCACAGAACGGGCCTGCTGAGTGCTGCTCACAGAACGGGCCTGCTGAGTTCTGCTCACAGAACGGGCCTGCTGAGTGCTGCTCACAGAACGGGCCTGCTGAGTGCTGCTCACAGAACGGGCCTGCTGAGTGCTGCTCACAGAACGGGCCTGCTGAGTGCTGCTCACAGAACGGGCCTGCTGAGTGCTGCTGACAGAACGGGCCTGCTGAGTGCTGAAGCACGTAGCGCCACCCTCACTACCGAGTTCCAAAATGCCTCTGGAAGCAACGTCAGCACAAGAAATATTCGTCTGGAGCTTCATGAAATGGGTTTCCATGGCTGATTAGCTGCACACAAGCCTAAGACCACCATGCACAATCCCAAGTGTCGGCTGGCTGGAATGGTGTAAAGTTCACCGCCATTGGACTCTGGAGCAGTGGAAATGCCTTCTCTGGAGTGATGAATAACGCTTCACCATCTGGCAGTCCGACAGACAAATCTGGGTTTGGCGATTGCCAGGAGAACGCTATCTGCAACAATGCACAGTGGCAACTGTAAAGTTTGGTGGAGGAGGAATAATGGTCTGGGGCTGTTTTTCATGGTTCGGGCTAGACCCCTTAGTTCCACTGAAGGGAAATCTTAACGCTACAGCATATAATGACACTCTAGATGATTCTGTTCTTCCAACTTTGTGGCAACAGTTTGGGGAAGTTCCTTTCCTGTTTCAGCATGACAATTCCCCCGTGCACAAAGCGAGGTATATACAGAAATGGTTTGCCGAGATCGGTGTGGAAGAACTTGACTGGCCTGCACAGAGCCCTGACCTCAACCCCATCGAAGGTAAATATCAACAGCAGCTTTGACTCAATATGGGCTTCGATTAGCATGTGATCTACGCACGCTACAGCAGATATTTTAGACAGTTAAAGAAATGAACATAGTATATATTTATTCATGTATCAAGATATTCAGGCAACATGTGATGTAAATGGCATCATACTTCGCTGGGAATAATTTGTGTGTGTGTGTGTGTGTGTGTGTTCCCCTTCCGCCTCATCAGTATTGTGATACAGACATCTTGTACAGGTGAAATAGATGTTGTCATGTCCTCTCCAGAGTCTTGTTAGTGAGTGGTTGTGTCATGTTCTCTATCATCTCATTGGCTCTACTGTGTTTACACTATTCTAGCTCTTTTTATTTTTCACTACTCTCCCTGAAGGGTGGTAAACAATCACACACTCACACAGACACACACACACATACACACACACTCACATACTCTCACACTCACATACTCTCACACACACACACACACACACACACACACACACACACACACACACACACACACACACACACACACACACACACACACACACACACACACACACACACACACACACACACACACAGTGTAACAGTACAGTAGTTAGATCCTGCCAATATCTAACAGCATAGTGCCATGATGTCCATCTGCGTGTTGCTTTACATCATACCTTGTCAATAATAACTTTAAGATCAGGAGGACGGGGGGGAAGAGGCAAGCCTAGGGAGAGAAGACCGCAGGATAGACAGAGATGTCCGGTTCAGATACTAGTTTTCTTTTAATGGTGCAAATTGGACACAATTCGAAATCGAATTCTCCTCTGTCTGCCAGCCACTCTCTCTTTCTCTCTCTGCCAGCCACTATCTCTTTCTCTCTCTGCCAGCCACTCTCTCTTTCTCTCTCTGCCAGCCACTCTCTCTTTCTCTCTCTTTCTCTCTCTGTCTGCCAGCCACTCTCTCTTTCTCTCTCTGCCAGCCACTATCTCTTTCTCTCTCTGTCTGCCAGCCACTCTCTATTTCTCTCTCTGTCTGCCAGCCACTCTCTCTTTCTCTCTCTGTCTGCCAGCCACTCTCTCTTTCTCTCTCTGTCTGCCAGCCACTCTCTCTTTATCTCTCTGTCTGCCAGCCACTCTCTCTTTCTCTCTCTGTCTGCCTGTCACTCTCTCTTTCTCTCTCTGTCTGCCAGCCACTCTCTCTTTCTCTCTCTGTCTGCCAGCCACTCTCTCTTTCTCTCTCTGTCTGCCTGCCACTCTCTCTTTCTCTCTCTGTCTGCCAGCCACTCTCTCTTTCTCTCTCTGTCTGCCAGCCACTCTCTCTTTCTCTCTCTGTCTGCCAGCCACTCTCTCTTTCTCTCTCTGTCTGCCAGCCACTATCTCTTTCTCTCTCTGTCTGCCAGCCACTCTCTCTTTCTCTCTCTGTCTGCCAGCCACTCTCTCTTTCTCTCTCTGTCTGCCAGCCACTCTCTCTTTCTCTCTCTGTCTGCCAGCCACTATCTCTTTCTCTCTCTGTCTGCCTGCCACTCTCTCGTCTCTATCATTCTCTCTATTTCATTC
>NC_052311.1:7731834-7734334 GCF_016432855.1 Salvelinus namaycush | reverse complement strand
TTGATACCTACAGATATATATTTGATACCTACAGACATATATTTCATATCTACAATAATATATGTGATACCTACAAACATATATTTGATAAAATACATACTTATATTTGATACCTACAGACATATATTTGATACCTACAGACATATATTTTATATCTACAGACATATATTTGATACCTACAGATATATATTTGATACCTACAGACATATTTTTGATATCTACATACATATATTTGATACCTACATACATATATTTGATACCTATGTACATGTATGTAATATTTACAGACATAAATTTGATATCTACAGAAATATTTTTTATATCTACAGACATATATTTTATAACCTACAGAATATATTTGATACCTACAGATATATATTTGATACCTACAGACATATATTTCATACTAGAGTTATATATTTGATACATACAACATAATTTGATAAACTACATAGATATATTTGTATTTACAGATATATATTTGATATATACAACACAAATGTGATATCTACAGACATATATTTGATATCTACATACATATATTTAGATACCTACATACATATATTTGATACCTTGTACATGTATGTAATATTTACAGACATATATGTGATATCTACAGAAATATTTTTTATATCTACAGACATATATTTTTTATCCTACGAAATATATTTGATACCTACAGATATATATTTGATACCTACAGACATATATTTCATATCTACAATAATATATGTGATACCTACAAACATATATTTGATAAAATACATACTTATATTTGATACCTACAGACATATATTTGATACCTACAGACATATATTTTATATCTACAGACATATATTTGATACCTACAGATATATATTTGATACCTACAGACATATTTTTGATATCTACATACATATATTTGATACCTACATACATATATTTGATACCTATGTACATGTATGTAATATTTACAGACATAAATGTGATATCTACAGAACTATTTTTTATATCTACAGACATATATTTTTTATACCTACGGAAATATATTTGATACCTACAGATATATATTTGATACCTACAGACAATATTTCATATCTACAATAATATAGTGATACCTATAAACATATATTTGATCAAATACATACTTATATTTGATACCTACAGACATATATTTGATACCTACAGACATATATTTTATATCTACAGACATATATTTGATACCTACAGATATATATTTGATACCTACAGACATATAGTTGATACCTACATACATATATTTGATATTTACAGACATATATGTGATATTTACAAATATATATTTGATACCTACATACAGTTGAAGTCGGAAGTTTACATTCACTTAGGTTAGAGTCATTAAAACTCGTTTTTCAACCACTCCACAAATTTCTTGTTAACAAACTATAGTGTTGGCAAGTCGGTTAGGACATCTACTTTGTGCATGACACAAATAATTTTTCCAACAATTGTTTACAGACAGATTATTTCACTTACAATTCACTGTATCACAATTGCAGTGGGTCAGAAGTTTGCAAACACTATGTCATGGCTTTAGAAGCTTCTGATAGGCTAATTGACATAATTTGAGTTAATTGGAGGTGTACCTGTGGATGTATTTCAAGGCATAACTTCAAAATCAGTGCCTCTTTGCTTGACATCATAGGAAAATCAAAAGAAATCAGCCAAGACCCCAGAATTTTTTTTGTAGATCTCCACAATTCTGGTTCATCCTTAGGAGCAATTTCCAAACACCTGAAGATACCAAGTTCATCTGTACAAACAATAATACGCAATCATAAACACCATGGGACCACGCAGCCGTCATATCGCTCAGGAAGGAGACTCGTTCTGTCTCCTAGAGATGAACGTACTTTGGTGCTAAAAGTGCAAATCAATCCCAGAACAACAGCAAAGAACCAAGTGAAGATGCTGGAGGAAACAGGTACAAAAGTATCTATATCCACAGTAAAACGAGTCCTATATCGACATAACCTGAAAGGCCGCTCAGCAAATAAGAAGCCACTGCTTCAAAACTGCCATAAAAAAGCCAGACTACGATTTGCAACTGCATATAGGGACAAAGATCGTACTTTTTGGAGAAATGTCCTCTGGTCTGATGAAACACAAATAGAACTGTTTGGCCATAATGAAAAATGGGGAGGCTTGCAAGCCAAAGAACACCCTCCCAAACGTGAAGCACGGGGGTGGCAGCATCATGTTGTGGGGTGCTTTGCTGCATGAGGGACTGGTGCAGGTCAAAAAATAGATGGCTTCATGAGGGAGGAAAATTATGTGGATATATTGAAGCAACATCTCAAGACATCAGTCAGGAAGTTAAAGCTTGGTCGCAAATGGATCTTCCAAATGAGCAATGACCCCAAACATACTTCCAAAGTTGTGGAAAAATGGCTTAAGGACAACAGAGTCAAGGTATTGGAGTGGCCATCACAAAGCCCTGACCTCAATCCCATAGAACATTTGTGGGCAGAATTGAAAAAAA